>NW_027077453.1:0-66739 GCF_963924675.1 Phocoena phocoena
CAGAACGTCGACAATGATGCACTTGGCCAAAAAGGGCGTATGCGTTTTTTCCTGAATATATTCAGGAAAAAACGCATACGCCCTTTTTGGCCAACCAAGCAAGCCTGTAAATGAAATCTGCACTACAATGAAGTCTCACTGCCCCCCTGGCAAAAGGGCCATCTGAAAAAAGTGTAAAATCCAGAAAGGTAGGACAGGATATGGAGAACAGGGAGCCTTGTTATGCTGATTGGCAGGATGTAAATTGCCAGCAGCCACCCTGGAGAAGTGTATGGTGTTTCCTGAAACACGAAAGAAACAAAGCAACACAGCCTATGGCACTTCCACTTATGGTCCTATAGCTTACGGAAATTAAAATCAAAAACAGACAGCCACCCCAATATTTGAGACGGCTGTGTTCACAAGAAGCTCGTCTACAGTATCAGGTAAATATCCCAGAAAGCAAAAAATGGATAAAGAACTTGTGGCACGTACGTACAATGCAATATCACTCAGCAATGAAATCTGTGTCATCAGGCCCATAGCGGCATAGTGAGTGGATGCAGGTACGGTGATTCTACGTGAACTACGTCACACAGAAAAAGAAACATCATAAGATATCACGAATACACGGAATGTAAACTTGACTACACATGAACTGAATTACAAAATAGAAAAGGGTCTCAAATTTAGAAAACCAACTAGTGCTTGCTTATGGGGAAAGGTGCCTTGGGGTGCTGCATAAAACCAGAGACTGAAATTAGCACAGATAACTTTCCATAAGCCCAATATGTAATAGACAAGACCTACTCCTTGCTCAACGAAATGGACCCAACACCACATATTCAACGCCTAGGAATATACCTGACTAGGAAGAATCTTAAAACCCATGGATATATATGTCTCCGTAAGAGAATCAAGGGTGTGTACAGCGGCCGAAAGGCAGCAGTGAAAATCCGATAAATCCCATTATCAAAATAAATTTCGAAAACAAAACACAAAGACAGTGAAATAGAGAGCAATTCTTAAATAATTCACTCAGGGCATGTGATGCAACCGGGATTGACCACATCTACACCCAGAGCTGGTTGAGACATAAGGCTGGACACTTCAGGCTGATAGCATTGGTGAGTTTAGGTGAGCAAATGCAC
This sequence comes from Phocoena phocoena, assembly GCF_963924675.1. NCBI lineage: Eukaryota > Metazoa > Chordata > Mammalia > Artiodactyla > Phocoenidae > Phocoena > Phocoena phocoena. The sequence continues at coordinate 1,131 of NW_027077453.1, forward strand.
ACCCTTTGAAGTCATACTGTATGGTACCTATTCCATGGGTCCCAACTCTTCAGGTTCAAGGGATTCTTCCTCCAGCTAAAACATGCATGTGAAACCCACAGTATGGTCCACCGTGTTATGGGGAAATGATTTAAAATGCATCTCAGTTTTCGTATCCTGGTCCTCGGGTTCACCATTCCAGATGATTTACTAACAGTCTCCCTGCTTGGAGAGTCAGTGCCTTTAACCTCCTGTTTGGCACAGCTTGCAATTTCTGTGCAAGATGAACAGGAATAGGGAGAACCAATGAGAGACTAGCTGTAGGTGTCTGCACGGGCAAATGTAACGCTCATTTCCCACCAGGAAGAGGAATTTACCAAAGGCTCAGCATGCCCTGCCCGAAACAGATTAGGGCCTGAAGCAATCCTGCGGTTTTGTGCCCAGTTCACAAGAAAGCGAGTTGAAGAAAGGAGCTCAGGGGCACTGTAATTCACAAACCTGCAGAGTTATAAATGACAGCTATCCTCCAAAAATATATTGAAGTAAGCCTGCGAAGGGGACTTGAAAGCGGGGCAGAATTTCAGGAAAACGATTGCAGGGGGTAGACTGGAATTGCCCTGAAAGCATAGGAAAAGAGGCAGAACGTCGACAATGATGCACTTGGCCAAAAAGGGCGTATGCGTTTTTTCCTGAATATATTCAGGAAAAAACGCATACGCCCTTTTTGGCCAACCAAGCAAGCCTGTAAAGGAAATCTGCACTACAATGAAGTCTCACTGCCCCCCGGGCAAGAGGGCCATCTGAAAAAAGTGTAAAATCCAGAAAGGTAGGACAGGATATGGAGAACAGGGAGCCTTGTTATGCTGATTGGCAGGATGTAAATTGCCAGCAGCCAGCCTGGAGAAGTGTATGGTGTTTCCTGAAACACATAAGAAACAAAGCAACACAGTCTATGGCACTTCCACTTATGGTCCTATAGCTTACGGAAATTAAAATCAAAAACAGACAGCCACCCCAATATTTGGGACGGCTGTGTTCACAAGAAGCTCGTCTACAGTAACAGGTAAATATCCCAGAAAGCAAAATATGGATAAAGAAGTTGTGGCACGTACGTACAATGCAATATCACTCAGCAATGAAATCTGTGTCATCAGGCCCGTAGCGGCATAGTGAGTGGATGCAGGTACGGTGATTCTACGTGAACTACGTCACACAGAAAAAGAAACATCATAAGATATCACTAATACACGGAATGTAAACTTGACTACACATGAACTGAATTACAAAACAGAACAGGGTCTCAAATTTAGAAAACCAACTAGTGCTTGCTTATGGGGAAAGGTGCGTTGGGGTGCTTCATAAAACCAGAGACTGAAATTAGCACAGATAACTTTCCATAAGCCAAATATGTAATAGACAAGACCTACTCCTTGCTCAACGAAATGGACCCAACACCACATATTCAACGCCTAGGAATATACCTGACTAGGAAGAATCTTAAAACCCATGGATATATATGTCTCCGTAAGAGAATCAAGCGTGTGTACAGCGGCATAAACGCAGCAGTGAAAATCCGATAAATCCCATTATCAAAATAAATTTCAAAAAAAAATCATAAAGACAGTGAAATAGAGAGCAATTCTTAAATAATTCACTCAGGGCATGTGATGCAACCGGGATTTAACACATCTACACCCAGAGCTGGTTGAGACATAAGGCTGGACACTTCAGGCTGATAGCATTGGTGAGTTTCGGTGAGCAAATGCAGACCCTTTGAAGTCATACTGCATGGTACCCATTCCATGGGTCCCAACTCTCCAGGTTCAAGGGATTCTTCCTCCAGCTAAAACATGCATGGGAAACCAAGAGTATCGTCCACCATGTGATTGGGAAATGATTTAAAATGCATCTCAGTTTTCGTATCCTGGTCCTCGGGTTCACCATTCCAGATGCTTTACTAACACTCTCCCCGCTTGGAGAGTCAGTGCCTTTAACCTCCTCTTTGGCACAGCTTGCAATTTCTGTGCAAAATGAACAGGAATAGGGAGAACCAATGAGAGACTAGCTGTAGGTGTCTGCACGGGCAAATGTAACGCTCATTGCCCACCAGGAAGAGGAATTAAACAAAGGCTCAGTGTGCCCTGCTGGAAACAGATTAGGGCCTGAAGCAATCCTGCGGTTTTGTGCCCAGCTCACAAGAAAGCGAGTTGAAGAAAGGAGCTCAGGGGCACTGTAATTCACAAACCTGCAGAGTTATAAATGACAGCTTTCCTCCAAAAATATATTGAAGTAAGCCTGCGAAGGGGACTTGAAAGCGGGGCAGAATTTCAGGAAAACGATTGCAGGGGGTAGACTGGAATTGCCCTGAAAGCATAGGAAAAGAGGCAGAACGTCGACAATGATGCACTTGGCCAAAAAGGGCGTATGCGTTTTTTCCTGAATATATTCAGGAAAAAACGCATACGCCCTTTTTGGCCAACCAAGCAAGCCTGTAAATGAAATCTGCACTACAATGAAGTCTCACTGCCCCCCTGGCAAAAGGGCCATCTGAAAAAAGTGTAAAATCCAGAAAGGTAGGACAGGATATGGAGAACAGGGAGCCTTGTTATGCTGATTGGCAGGATGTAAATTGCCAGCAGCCACCCTGGAGAAGTGTATGGTGTTTCCTGAAACACGAAAGAAACAAAGCAACACAGCCTATGGCACTTCCACTTATGGTCCTATAGCTTACGGAAATTAAAATCAAAAACAGACAGCCACCCCAATATTTGAGACGGCTGTGTTCACAAGAAGCTCGTCTACAGTATCAGGTAAATATCCCAGAAAGCAAAAAATGGATAAAGAACTTGTGGCACGTACGTACAATGCAATATCACTCAGCAATGAAATCTGTGTCATCAGGCCCATAGCGGCATAGTGAGTGGATGCAGGTACGGTGATTCTACGTGAACTACGTCACACAGAAAAAGAAACATCATAAGATATCACGAATACACGGAATGTAAACTTGACTACACATGAACTGAATTACAAAATAGAAAAGGGTCTCAAATTTAGAAAACCAACTAGTGCTTGCTTATGGGGAAAGGTGCCTTGGGGTGCTGCATAAAACCAGAGACTGAAATTAGCACAGATAACTTTCCATAAGCCCAATATGTAATAGACAAGACCTACTCCTTGCTCAACGAAATGGACCCAACACCACATATTCAACGCCTAGGAATATACCTGACTAGGAAGAATCTTAAAACCCATGGATATATATGTCTCCGTAAGAGAATCAAGGGTGTGTACAGCGGCCGAAAGGCAGCAGTGAAAATCCGATAAATCCCATTATCAAAATAAATTTCGAAAACAAAACACAAAGACAGTGAAATAGAGAGCAATTCTTAAATAATTCACTCAGGGCATGTGATGCAACCGGGATTGACCACATCTACACCCAGAGCTGGTTGAGACATAAGGCTGGACACTTCAGGCTGATAGCATTGGTGAGTTTAGGTGAGCAAATGCACACCCTTTGAAGTCATACTGTATGGTACCTATTCCATGGGTCCCAACTCTTCAGGTTCAAGGGATTCTTCCTCCAGCTAAAACATGCATGTGAAACCCACAGTATGGTCCACCGTGTTATGGGGAAATGATTTAAAATGCATCTCAGTTTTCGTATCCTGGTCCTCGGGTTCACCATTCCAGATGATTTACTAACAGTCTCCCTGCTTGGAGAGTCAGTGCCTTTAACCTCCTGTTTGGCACAGCTTGCAATTTCTGTGCAAGATGAACAGGAATAGGGAGAACCAATGAGAGACTAGCTGTAGGTGTCTGCACGGGCAAATGTAACGCTCATTTCCCACCAGGAAGAGGAATTTACCAAAGGCTCAGCATGCCCTGCCCGAAACAGATTAGGGCCTGAAGCAATCCTGCGGTTTTGTGCCCAGTTCACAAGAAAGCGAGTTGAAGAAAGGAGCTCAGGGGCACTGTAATTCACAAACCTGCAGAGTTATAAATGACAGCTATCCTCCAAAAATATATTGAAGTAAGCCTGCGAAGGGGACTTGAAAGCGGGGCAGAATTTCAGGAAAACGATTGCAGGGGGTAGACTGGAATTGCCCTGAAAGCATAGGAAAAGAGGCAGAACGTCGACAATGATGCACTTGGCCAAAAAGGGCGTATGCGTTTTTTCCTGAATATATTCAGGAAAAAACGCATACGCCCTTTTTGGCCAACCAAGCAAGCCTGTAAAGGAAATCTGCACTACAATGAAGTCTCACTGCCCCCCGGGCAAGAGGGCCATCTGAAAAAAGTGTAAAATCCAGAAAGGTAGGACAGGATATGGAGAACAGGGAGCCTTGTTATGCTGATTGGCAGGATGTAAATTGCCAGCAGCCAGCCTGGAGAAGTGTATGGTGTTTCCTGAAACACATAAGAAACAAAGCAACACAGTCTATGGCACTTCCACTTATGGTCCTATAGCTTACGGAAATTAAAATCAAAAACAGACAGCCACCCCAATATTTGGGACGGCTGTGTTCACAAGAAGCTCGTCTACAGTAACAGGTAAATATCCCAGAAAGCAAAATATGGATAAAGAAGTTGTGGCACGTACGTACAATGCAATATCACTCAGCAATGAAATCTGTGTCATCAGGCCCGTAGCGGCATAGTGAGTGGATGCAGGTACGGTGATTCTACGTGAACTACGTCACACAGAAAAAGAAACATCATAAGATATCACTAATACACGGAATGTAAACTTGACTACACATGAACTGAATTACAAAACAGAACAGTGTCTCAAATTTAGAAAACCAACTAGTGCTTGCTTATGGGGAAAGGTGCGTTGGGGTGCTTCATAAAACCAGAGACTGAAATTAGCACAGATAACTTTCCATAAGCCAAATATGTAATAGACAAGACCTACTCCTTGCTCAACGAAATGGACCCAACACCACATATTCAACGCCTAGGAATATACCTGACTAGGAAGAATCTTAAAACCCATGGATATATATGTCTCCGTAAGAGAATCAAGCGTGTGTACAGCGGCATAAACGCAGCAGTGAAAATCCGATAAATCCCATTATCAAAATAAATTTCAAAAAAAAATCATAAAGACAGTGAAATAGAGAGCAATTCTTAAATAATTCACTCAGGGCATGTGATGCAACCGGGATTTAACACATCTACACCCAGAGCTGGTTGAGACATAAGGCTGGACACTTCAGGCTGATAGCATTGGTGAGTTTCGGTGAGCAAATGCAGACCCTTTGAAGTCATACTGCATGGTACCCATTCCATGGGTCCCAACTCTCCAGGTTCAAGGGATTCTTCCTCCAGCTAAAACATGCATGGGAAACCAAGAGTATCGTCCACCATGTGATTGGGAAATGATTTAAAATGCATCTCAGTTTTCGTATCCTGGTCCTCGGGTTCACCATTCCAGATGCTTTACTAACACTCTCCCCGCTTGGAGAGTCAGTGCCTTTAACCTCCTCTTTGGCACAGCTTGCAATTTCTGTGCAAAATGAACAGGAATAGGGAGAACCAATGAGAGACTAGCTGTAGGTGTCTGCACGGGCAAATGTAACGCTCATTGCCCACCAGGAAGAGGAATTAAACAAAGGCTCAGTGTGCCCTGCTGGAAACAGATTAGGGCCTGAAGCAATCCTGCGGTTTTGTGCCCAGCTCACAAGAAAGCGAGTTGAAGAAAGGAGCTCAGGGGCACTGTAATTCACAAACCTGCAGAGTTATAAATGACAGCTTTCCTCCAAAAATATATTGAAGTAAGCCTGCGAAGGGGACTTGAAAGCGGGGCAGAATTTCAGGAAAACGATTGCAGGGGGTAGACTGGAATTGCCCTGAAAGCATAGGAAAAGAGGCAGAACGTCGACAATGATGCACTTGGCCAAAAAGGGCGTATGCGTTTTTTCCTGAATATATTCAGGAAAAAACGCATACGCCCTTTTTGGCCAACCAAGCAAGCCTGTAAATGAAATCTGCACTACAATGAAGTCTCACTGCCCCCCTGGCAAAAGGGCCATCTGAAAAAAGTGTAAAATCCAGAAAGGTAGGACAGGATATGGAGAACAGGGAGCCTTGTTATGCTGATTGGCAGGATGTAAATTGCCAGCAGCCACCCTGGAGAAGTGTATGGTGTTTCCTGAAACACGAAAGAAACAAAGCAACACAGCCTATGGCACTTCCACTTATGGTCCTATAGCTTACGGAAATTAAAATCAAAAACAGACAGCCACCCCAATATTTGAGACGGCTGTGTTCACAAGAAGCTCGTCTACAGTATCAGGTAAATATCCCAGAAAGCAAAAAATGGATAAAGAACTTGTGGCACGTACGTACAATGCAATATCACTCAGCAATGAAATCTGTGTCATCAGGCCCATAGCGGCATAGTGAGTGGATGCAGGTACGGTGATTCTACGTGAACTACGTCACACAGAAAAAGAAACATCATAAGATATCACGAATACACGGAATGTAAACTTGACTACACATGAACTGAATTACAAAATAGAAAAGGGTCTCAAATTTAGAAAACCAACTAGTGCTTGCTTATGGGGAAAGGTGCCTTGGGGTGCTGCATAAAACCAGAGACTGAAATTAGCACAGATAACTTTCCATAAGCCCAATATGTAATAGACAAGACCTACTCCTTGCTCAACGAAATGGACCCAACACCACATATTCAACGCCTAGGAATATACCTGACTAGGAAGAATCTTAAAACCCATGGATATATATGTCTCCGTAAGAGAATCAAGGGTGTGTACAGCGGCCGAAAGGCAGCAGTGAAAATCCGATAAATCCCATTATCAAAATAAATTTCGAAAACAAAACACAAAGACAGTGAAATAGAGAGCAATTCTTAAATAATTCACTCAGGGCATGTGATGCAACCGGGATTGACCACATCTACACCCAGAGCTGGTTGAGACATAAGGCTGGACACTTCAGGCTGATAGCATTGGTGAGTTTAGGTGAGCAAATGCACACCCTTTGAAGTCATACTGTATGGTACCTATTCCATGGGTCCCAACTCTTCAGGTTCAAGGGATTCTTCTCCAGCTAAAACATGCATGTGAAACCCACAGTATGGTCCACCGTGTTATGGGGAAATGATTTAAAATGCATCTCAGTTTTCGTATCCTGGTCCTCGGGTTCACCATTCCAGATGATTTACTAACAGTCTCCCTGCTTGGAGAGTCAGTGCCTTTAACCTCCTGTTTGGCACAGCTTGCAATTTCTGTGCAAGATGAACAGGAATAGGGAGAACCAATGAGAGACTAGCTGTAGGTGTCTGCACGGGCAAATGTAACGCTCATTTCCCACCAGGAAGAGGAATTTACCAAAGGCTCAGCATGCCCTGCCCGAAACAGATTAGGGCCTGAAGCAATCCTGCGGTTTTGTGCCCAGTTCACAAGAAAGCGAGTTGAAGAAAGGAGCTCAGGGGCACTGTAATTCACAAACCTGCAGAGTTATAAATGACAGCTTTCCTCCAAAAATATATTGAAGTAAGCCTTCGAAGGGGACTTGAAAGCGGGGCAGAATTTCAGGAAAACGATTGCAGGGGGTAGACTGGAATTGCCCTGAAAGCATAGGAAAAGAGGCAGAACGTCGACAATGATGCACTTGGCCAAAAAGGGCGTATGCGTTTTTTCCTGAATATATTCAGGAAAAAACGCATACGCCCTTTTTGGCCAACCAAGCAAGCCTGTAAAGGAAATCTGCACTACAATGAAGTCTCACTGCCCCCCAGGCAAGAGGGCCATCTGAAAAAAGTGTAAAATCCAGAAAGGTAGGACAGGATATGGAGAACAGGGAGCCTTGTTATGCTGATTGGCAGGATGTAAATTGCCAGCAGCCAGCCTGGAGAAGTGTATGGTGTTTCCTGAAACACATAAGAAACAAAGCAACACAGTCTATGGCACTTCCACTTATGGTCCTATAGCTTACGGAAATTAAAATCAAAAACAGACAGCCACCCCAATATTTGGGACGGCTGTGTTCACAAGAAGCTCGTCTACAGTAACAGGTAAATATCCCAGAAAGCAAAATATGGATAAAGAAGTTGTGGCACGTACGTACAATGCAATATCACTCAGCAATGAAATCTGTGTCATCAGGCCCGTAGCGGCATAGTGAGTGGATGCAGGTACGGTGATTCTACGTGAACTACGTCACACAGAAAAAGAAACATCATAAGATATCACTAATACACGGAATGTAAACTTGACTACACATGAACTGAATTACAAAACAGAACAGGGTCTCAAATTTAGAAAACCAACTAGTGCTTGCTTATGGGGAAAGGTGCGTTGGGGTGCTTCATAAACCAGAGACTGAAATTAGCACAGATAACTTTCCATAAGCCAAATATGTAATAGACAAGACCTACTCCTTGCTCAACGAAATGGACCCAACACCACATATTCAACGCCTAGGAATATACCTGACTAGGAAGAATCTTAAAACCCATGGATATATATGTCTCCGTAAGAGAATCAAGCGTGTGTACAGCGGCATAAACGCAGCAGTGAAAATCCGATAAATCCCATTATCAAAATAAATTTCAAAAAAAAATCATAAAGACAGTGAAATAGAGAGCAATTCTTAAATAATTCACTCAGGGCATGTGATGCAACCGGGATTTAACACATCTACACCCAGAGCTGGTTGAGACATAAGGCTGGACACTTCAGGCTGATAGCATTGGTGAGTTTCGGTGAGCAAATGCAGACCCTTTGAAGTCATACTGCATGGTACCCATTCCATGGGTCCCAACTCTCCAGGTTCAAGGGATTCTTCCTCCAGCTAAAACATGCATGGGAAACCAAGAGTATCGTCCACCATGTGATTGGGAAATGATTTAAAATGCATCTCAGTTTTCGTATCCTGGTCCTCGGGTTCACCATTCCAGATGCTTTACTAACACTCTCCCCGCTTGGAGAGTCAGTGCCTTTAACCTCCTCTTTGGCACAGCTTGCAATTTCTGTGCAAAATGAACAGGAATAGGGAGAACCAATGAGAGACTAGCTGTAGGTGTCTGCACGGGCAAATGTAACGCTCATTGCCCACCAGGAAGAGGAATTAAACAAAGGCTCAGTGTGCCCTGCTGGAAACAGATTAGGGCCTGAAGCAATCCTGCGGTTTTGTGCCCAGCTCACAAGAAAGCGAGTTGAAGAAAGGAGCTCAGGGGCACTGTAATTCACAAACCTGCAGAGTTATAAATGACAGCTTTCCTCCAAAAATATATTGAAGTAAGCCTGCGAAGGGGACTTGAAAGCGGGGCAGAATTTCAGGAAAACGATTGCAGGGGGTAGACTGGAATTGCCCTGAAAGCATAGGAAAAGAGGCAGAACGTCGACAATGATGCACTTGGCCAAAAAGGGCGTATGCGTTTTTTCCTGAATATATTCAGGAAAAAACGCATACGCCCTTTTTGGCCAACCAAGCAAGCCTGTAAATGAAATCTGCACTACAATGAAGTCTCACTGCCCCCCTGGCAAAAGGGCCATCTGAAAAAAGTGTAAAATCCAGAAAGGTAGGACAGGATATGGAGAACAGGGAGCCTTGTTATGCTGATTGGCAGGATGTAAATTGCCAGCAGCCACCCTGGAGAAGTGTATGGTGTTTCCTGAAACACGAAAGAAACAAAGCAACACAGCCTATGGCACTTCCACTTATGGTCCTATAGCTTACGGAAATTAAAATCAAAAACAGACAGCCACCCCAATATTTGAGACGGCTGTGTTCACAAGAAGCTCGTCTACAGTATCAGGTAAATATCCCAGAAAGCAAAAAATGGATAAAGAACTTGTGGCACGTACGTACAATGCAATATCACTCAGCAATGAAATCTGTGTCATCAGGCCCATAGCGGCATAGTGAGTGGATGCAGGTACGGTGATTCTACGTGAACTACGTCACACAGAAAAAGAAACATCATAAGATATCACGAATACACGGAATGTAAACTTGACTACACATGAACTGAATTACAAAATAGAAAAGGGTCTCAAATTTAGAAAACCAACTAGTGCTTGCTTATGGGGAAAGGTGCCTTGGGGTGCTGCATAAAACCAGAGACTGAAATTAGCACAGATAACTTTCCATAAGCCCAATATGTAATAGACAAGACCTACTCCTTGCTCAACGAAATGGACCCAACACCACATATTCAACGCCTAGGAATATACCTGACTAGGAAGAATCTTAAAACCCATGGATATATATGTCTCCGTAAGAGAATCAAGGGTGTGTACAGCGGCCGAAAGGCAGCAGTGAAAATCCGATAAATCCCATTATCAAAATAAATTTCGAAAACAAAACACAAAGACAGTGAAATAGAGAGCAATTCTTAAATAATTCACTCAGGGCATGTGATGCAACCGGGATTGACCACATCTACACCCAGAGCTGGTTGAGACATAAGGCTGGACACTTCAGGCTGATAGCATTGGTGAGTTTAGGTGAGCAAATGCACACCCTTTGAAGTCATACTGTATGGTACCTATTCCATGGGTCCCAACTCTTCAGGTTCAAGGGATTCTTCCTCCAGCTAAAACATGCATGTGAAACCCACAGTATGGTCCAGCGTGTTATGGGGAAATGATTTAAAATGCATCTCAGTTTTCGTATCCTGGTCCTCGGGTTCACCATTCCAGATGATTTACTAACAGTCTCCCTGCTTGGAGAGTCAGTGCCTTTAACCTCCTGTTTGGCACAGCTTGCAATTTCTGTGCAAGATGAACAGGAATAGGGAGAACCAATGAGAGACTAGCTGTAGGTGTCTGCACGGGCAAATGTAACGCTCATTTCCCACCAGGAAGAGGAATTTACCAAAGGCTCAGCATGCCCTGCCCGAAACAGATTAGGGCCTGAAGCAATCCTGCGGTTTTGTGCCCAGTTCACAAGAAAGCGAGTTGAAGAAAGGAGCTCAGGGGCACTGTAATTCACAAACCTGCAGAGTTATAAATGACAGCTTTCTTCCAAAAATATATTGAAGTAAGCCTGCGAAGGGGACTTGAAAGCGGGGCAGAATTTCAGGAAAACGATTGCAGGGGGTAGACTGGAATTGCCCTGAAAGCATAGGAAAAGAGGCAGAACGTCGACAATGATGCACTTGGCCAAAAAGGGTGTATGCGTTTTTTCCTGAATATATTCAGGAAAAAACGCATACGCCCTTTTTGGCCAACCAAGCAAGCCTGTAAAGGAAATCTGCACTACAATGAAGTCTCACTGCCCCCCGGGCAAGAGGGCCATCTGAAAAAAGTGTAAAATCCAGAAAGGTAGGACAGGATATGGAGAACAGGGAGCCTTGTTATGCTGATTGGCAGGATGTAAATTGCCAGCAGCCAGCCTGGAGAAGTGTATGGTGTTTCCTGAAACACATAAGAAACAAAGCAACACAGTCTATGGCACTTCTACTTATGGTCCTATAGCTTACGGAAATTAAAATCAAAAACAGACAGCCACCCCAATATTTGGGACGGTTGTGTTCACAAGAAGCTCGTCTACAGTAACAGGTAAATATCCCAGAAAGCAAAATATGGATAAAGAAGTTGTGGCACGTACGTACAATGCAATATCACTCAGCAATGAAATCTGTGTCATCAGGCCCGTAGCGGCATAGTGAGTGGATGCAGGTACGGTGATTCTACGTGAACTACGTCACACAGAAAAAGAAACATCATAAGATATCACTAATACACGGAATGTAAACTTGACTACACATGAACTGAATTACAAAACAGAACAGGGTCTCAAATTTAGAAAACCAACTAGTGCTTGCTTATGGGGAAAGGTGCGTTGGGGTGCTTCATAAAACCAGAGACTGAAATTAGCACAGATAACTTTCCATAAGCCAAATATGTAATAGACAAGACCTACTCCTTGCTCAACGAAATGGACCCAACACCACATATTCAACGCCTAGGAATATACCTGACTAGGAAGAATCTTAAAACCCATGGATATATATGTCTCCGTAAGAGAATCAAGCGTGTGTACAGCGGCATAAACGCAGCAGTGAAAATCCGATAAATCCCATTATCAAAATAAATTTCAAAAAAAAATCATAAAGACAGTGAAATAGAGAGCAATTCTTAAATAATTCACTCAGGGCATGTGATGCAACCGGGATTTAACACATCTACACCCAGAGCTGGTTGAGACATAAGGCTGGACACTTCAGGCTGATAGCATTGGTGAGTTTCGGTGAGCAAATGCAGACCCTTTGAAGTCATACTGCATGGTACCCATTCCATGGGTCCCAACTCTCCAGGTTCAAGGGATTCTTCCTCCAGCTAAAACATGCATGGGAAACCAAGAGTATCGTCCACCATGTGATTGGGAAATGATTTAAAATGCATCTCAGTTTTCGTATCCTGGTCCTCGGGTTCACCATTCCAGATGCTTTACTAACACTCTCACCGCTTGGAGAGTCAGTGCCTTTAACCTCCTCTTTGGCACAGCTTGCAATTTCTGTGCAAAATGAACAGGAATAGGGAGAACCAATGAGAGACTAGCTGTAGGTGTCTGCACGGGCAAATGTAACGCTCATTGCCCACCAGGAAGAGGAATTAAACAAAGGCTCAGTGTGCCCTGCTGGAAACAGATTAGGACCTGAAGCAATCCTGCGGTTTTGTGCCCAGCTCACAAGAAAGCGAGTTGAAGAAAGGAGCTCAGGGGCACTGTAATTCACAAACCTGCAGAGTTATAAATGACAGCTTTCCTCCAAAAATATATTGAAGTAAGCCTGCGAAGGGGACTTGAAAGCGGGGCAGAATTTCAGGAAAACGATTGCAGGGGGTAGACTGGAATTGCCCTGAAAGCATAGGAAAAGAGGCAGAACGTCGACAATGATGCACTTGGCCAAAAAGGGCGTATGCGTTTTTTCCTGAATATATTCAGGAAAAAACGCATACGCCCTTTTTGGCCAACCAAGCAAGCCTGTAAATGAAATCTGCACTACAATGAAGTCTCACTGCCCCCCTGGCAAAAGGGCCATCTGAAAAAAGTGTAAAATCCAGAAAGGTAGGACAGGATATGGAGAACAGGGAGCCTTGTTATGCTGATTGGCAGGATGTAAATTGCCAGCAGCCACCCTGGAGAAGTGTATGGTGTTTCCTGAAACACGAAAGAAACAAAGCAACACAGCCTATGGCACTTCCACTTATGGTCCTATAGCTTACGGAAATTAAAATCAAAAACAGACAGCCACCCCAATATTTGAGACGGCTGTGTTCACAAGAAGCTCGTCTACAGTATCAGGTAAATATCCCAGAAAGCAAAAAATGGATAAAGAACTTGTGGCACGTACGTACAATGCAATATCACTCAGCAATGAAATCTGTGTCATCAGGCCCGTAGCGGCATAGTGAGTGGATGCAGGTACGGTGATTCTACGTGAACTACGTCACACAGAAAAAGAAACATCATAAGATATCACTAATACACGGAATGTAAACTTGACTACACATGAACTGAATTACAAAACAGAACAGGGTCTCAAATTTAGAAAACCAACTAGTGCTTGCTTATGGGGAAAGGTGCGTTGGGGTGCTTCATAAAACCAGAGACTGAAATTAGCACAGATAACTTTCCATAAGCCAAATATGTAATAGACAAGACCTACTCCTTGCTCAACGAAATGGACCCAACACCACATATTCAACGCCTAGGAATATACCTGACTAGGAAGAATCTTAAAACCCATGGATATATATGTCTCCGTAAGAGAATCAAGCGTGTGTACAGCGGCATAAACGCAGCAGTGAAAATCCGATAAATCCCATTATCAAAATAAATTTCAAAAAAAAATCATAAAGACAGTGAAATAGAGAGCAATTCTTAAATAATTCACTCAGGGCATGTGATGCAACCGGGATTTAACACATCTACACCCAGAGCTGGTTGAGACATAAGGCTGGACACTTCAGGCTGATAGCATTGGTGAGTTTCGGTGAGCAAATGCAGACCCTTTGAAGTCATACTGCATGGTACCCATTCCATGGGTCCCAACTCTCCAGGTTCAAGGGATTCTTCCTCCAGCTAAAACATGCATGGGAAACCAAGAGTATCGTCCACCATGTGATTGGGAAATGATTTAAAATGCATCTCAGTTTTCGTATCCTGGTCCTCGGGTTCACCATTCCAGATGCTTTACTAACACTCTCCCCGCTTGGAGAGTCAGTGCCTTTAACCTCCTCTTTGGCACAGCTTGCAATTTCTGTGCAAAATGAACAGGAATAGGGAGAACCAATGAGAGACTAGCTGTAGGTGTCTGCACGGGCAAATGTAACGCTCATTGCCCACCAGGAAGAGGAATTAAACAAAGGCTCAGTGTGCCCTGCTGGAAACAGATTAGGGCCTGAAGCAATCCTGCGGTTTTGTGCCCAGCTCACAAGAAAGCGAGTTGAAGAAAGGAGCTCAGGGGCACTGTAATTCACAAACCTGCAGAGTTATAAATGACAGCTTTCCTCCAAAAATATATTGAAGTAAGCCTGCGAAGGGGACTTGAAAGCGGGGCAGAATTTCAGGAAAACGATTGCAGGGGGTAGACTGGAATTGCCCTGAAAGCATAGGAAAAGAGGCAGAACGTCGACAATGATGCACTTGGCCAAAAAGGGCGTATGCGTTTTTTCCTCAATATATTCAGGAAAAAACGCATATGCCCTTTTTGGCCAACCAAGCAAGCCTGTAAATGAAATCTGCACTACAATGAAGTCTCACTGCCCCCCTGGCAAAAGGGCCATCTGAAAAAAGTGTAAAATCCAGAAAGGTAGGACAGGATATGGAGAACAGGGAGCCTTGTTATGCTGATTGGCAGGATGTAAATTGCCAGCAGCCACCCTGGAGAAGTGTATGGTGTTTCCTGAAACACGAAAGAAACAAAGCAACACAGCCTATGGCACTTCCACTTATGGTCCTATAGCTTACGGAAATTAAAATCAAAAACAGACAGCCACCCCAATATTTGAGACGGCTGTGTTCACAAGAAGCTCGTCTACAGTATCAGGTAAATATCCCAGAAAGCAAAAAATGGATAAAGAACTTGTGGCACGTACGTACAATGCAATATCACTCAGCAATGAAATCTGTGTCATCAGGCCCATAGCGGCATAGTGAGTGGATGCAGGTACGGTGATTCTACGTGAACTACGTCACACAGAAAAAGAAACATCATAAGATATCACGAATACACGGAATGTAAACTTGACTACACATGAACTGAATTACAAAATAGAAAAGGGTCTCAAATTTAGAAAACCAACTAGTGCTTGCTTATGGGGAAAGGTGCCTTGGGGTGCTGCATAAAACCAGAGACTGAAATTAGCACAGATAACTTTCCATAAGCCCAATATGTAATAGACAAGACCTACTCCTTGCTCAACGAAATGGACCCAACACCACATATTCAACGCCTAGGAATATACCTGACTAGGAAGAATCTTAAAACCCATGGATATATATGTCTCCGTAAGAGAATCAAGGGTGTGTACAGCGGCCGAAAGGCAGCAGTGAAAATCCGATAAATCCCATTATCAAAATAAATTTCGAAAACAAAACACAAAGACAGTGAAATAGAGAGCAATTCTTAAATAATTCACTCAGGGCATGTGATGCAACCGGGATTGACCACATCTACACCCAGAGCTGGTTGAGACATAAGGCTGGACACTTCAGGCTGATAGCATTGGTGAGTTTAGGTGAGCAAATGCACACCCTTTGAAGTCATACTGTATGGTACCTATTCCATGGGTCCCAACTCTTCAGGTTCAAGGGATTCTTCCTCCAGCTAAAACATGCATGTGAAACCCACAGTATGGTCCACCGTGTTATGGGGAAATGATTTAAAATGCATCTCAGTTTTCGTATCCTGGTCCTCGGGTTCACCATTCCAGATGATTTACTAACAGTCTCCCTGCTTGGAGAGTCAGTGCCTTTAACCTCCTGTTTGGCACAGCTTGCAATTTCTGTGCAAGATGAACAGGAATAGGGAGAACCAATGAGAGACTAGCTGTAGGTGTCTGCACGGGCAAATGTAACGCTCATTTCCCACCAGGAAGAGGAATTTACCAAAGGCTCAGCATGCCCTGCCCGAAACAGATTAGGGCCTGAAGCAATCCTGCGGTTTTGTGCCCAGTTCACAAGAAAGCGAGTTGAAGAAAGGAGCTCAGGGGCACTGTAATTCACAAACCTGCAGAGTTATAAATGACAGCTTTCCTCCAAAAATATATTGAAGTAAGCCTTCGAAGGGGACTTGAAAGCGGGGCAGAATTTCAGGAAAACGATTGCAGGGGGTAGACTGGAATTGCCCTGAAAGCATAGGAAAAGAGGCAGAACGTCGACAATGATGCACTTGGCCAAAAAGGGCGTATGCGTTTTTTCCTGAATATATTCAGGAAAAAACGCATACGCCCTTTTTGGCCAACCAAGCAAGCCTGTAAAGGAAATCTGCACTACAATGAAGTCTCACTGCCCCCCAGGCAAGAGGGCCATCTGAAAAAAGTGTAAAATCCAGAAAGGTAGGACAGGATATGGAGAACAGGGAGCCTTGTTATGCTGATTGGCAGGATGTAAATTGCCAGCAGCCAGCCTGGAGAAGTGTATGGTGTTTCCTGAAACACATAAGAAACAAAGCAACACAGTCTATGGCACTTCCACTTATGGTCCTATAGCTTACGGAAATTAAAATCAAAAACAGACAGCCACCCCAATATTTGGGACGGCTGTGTTCACAAGAAGCTCGTCTACAGTAACAGGTAAATATCCCAGAAAGCAAAATATGGATAAAGAAGTTGTGGCACGTACGTACAATGCAATATCACTCAGCAATGAAATCTGTGTCATCAGGCCCGTAGCGGCATAGTGAGTGGATGCAGGTACGGTGATTCTACGTGAACTACGTCACACAGAAAAAGAAACATCATAAGATATCACTAATACACGGAATGTAAACTTGACTACACATGAACTGAATTACAAAACAGAACAGGGTCTCAAATTTAGAAAACCAACTAGTGCTTGCTTATGGGGAAAGGTGCGTTGGGGTGCTTCATAAACCAGAGACTGAAATTAGCACAGATAACTTTCCATAAGCCAAATATGTAATAGACAAGACCTACTCCTTGCTCAACGAAATGGACCCAACACCACATATTCAACGCCTAGGAATATACCTGACTAGGAAGAATCTTAAAACCCATGGATATATATGTCTCCGTAAGAGAATCAAGCGTGTGTACAGCGGCATAAACGCAGCAGTGAAAATCCGATAAATCCCATTATCAAAATAAATTTCAAAAAAAAATCATAAAGACAGTGAAATAGAGAGCAATTCTTAAATAATTCACTCAGGGCATGTGATGCAACCGGGATTTAACACATCTACACCCAGAGCTGGTTGAGACATAAGGCTGGACACTTCAGGCTGATAGCATTGGTGAGTTTCGGTGAGCAAATGCAGACCCTTTGAAGTCATACTGCATGGTACCCATTCCATGGGTCCCAACTCTCCAGGTTCAAGGGATTCTTCCTCCAGCTAAAACATGCATGGGAAACCAAGAGTATCGTCCACCATGTGATTGGGAAATGATTTAAAATGCATCTCAGTTTTCGTATCCTGGTCCTCGGGTTCACCATTCCAGATGCTTTACTAACACTCTCCCCGCTTGGAGAGTCAGTGCCTTTAACCTCCTCTTTGGCACAGCTTGCAATTTCTGTGCAAAATGAACAGGAATAGGGAGAACCAATGAGAGACTAGCTGTAGGTGTCTGCACGGGCAAATATAACGCTCATTGCCCACCAGGAAGAGGAATTAAAGAAAGGCTCAGTGTGCCCTGCTGGAAACAGATTAGGGCCTGAAGCAATCCTGCGGTTTTGTGCCCAGCTCACAAGAAAGCTAGTTGAAGAAAGGAGCTCAGGGGCACTGTAATTCACAAACCTGCAGAGTTATAAATGACAGCTTTCCTCCAAAAATATATTGAAGTAAGCCTGCGAAGGGGACTTGAAAGCGGGGCAGAATTTCAGGAAAACGATTGCAGGGGGTAGACTGGAATTGCCCTGAAAGCATAGGAAAAGAGGCAGAACGTCGACAATGATGCACTTGGCCAAAAAGGGCGTATGCGTTTTTTCCTGAATATATTCAGGAAAAAACGCATACGCCCTTTTTGGCCAACCAAGCAAGCCTGTAAATGAAATCTGCACTACAATGAAGTCTCACTGCCCCCCTGGCAAAAGGGCCATCTGAAAAAAGTGTAAAATCCAGAAAGGTAGGACAGGATATGGAGAACAGGGAGCCTTGTTATGCTGATTGGCAGGATGTAAATTGCCAGCAGCCACCCTGGAGAAGTGTATGGTGTTTCCTGAAACACGAAAGAAACAAAGCAACACAGCCTATGGCACTTCCACTTATGGTCCTATAGCTTACGGAAATTAAAATCAAAAACAGACAGCCACCCCAATATTTGAGACGGCTGTGTTCACAAGAAGCTCGTCTACAGTATCAGGTAAATATCCCAGAAAGCAAAAAATGGATAAAGAACTTGTGGCACGTACGTACAATGCAATATCACTCAGCAATGAAATCTGTGTCATCAGGCCCATAGCGGCATAGTGAGTGGATGCAGGTACGGTGATTCTACGTGAACTACGTCACACAGAAAAAGAAACATCATAAGATATCACGAATACACGGAATGTAAACTTGACTACACATGAACTGAATTACAAAATAGAAAAGGGTCTCAAATTTAGAAAACCAACTAGTGCTTGCTTATGGGGAAAGGTGCCTTGGGGTGCTGCATAAAACCAGAGACTGAAATTAGCACAGATAACTTTCCATAAGCCCAATATATAATAGACAAGACCTACTCCTTGCTCAACGAAATGGACCCAACACCACATATTCAACGCCTAGGAATATACCTGACTAGGAAGAATCTTAAAACCCATGGATATATATGTCTCCGTAAGAGAATCAAGGGTGTGTACAGCGGCCGAAAGGCAGCAGTGAAAATCCGATAAATCCCATTATCAAAATAAATTTCGAAAACAAAACACAAAGACAGTGAAATAGAGAGCAATTCTTAAATAATTCACTCAGGGCATGTGATGCAACCGGGATTGACCACATCTACACCCAGAGCTGGTTGAGACATAAGGCTGGACACTTCAGGCTGATAGCATTGGTGAGTTTAGGTGAGCAAATGCACACCCTTTGAAGTCATACTGTATGGTACCTATTCCATGGGTCCCAACTCTTCAGGTTCAAGGGATTCTTCCTCCAGCTAAAACATGCATGTGAAACCCACAGTATGGTCCACCGTGTTATGGGGAAATGATTTAAAATGCATCTCAGTTTTCGTATCCTGGTCCTCGGGTTCACCATTCCAGATGATTTACTAACAGTCTCCCTGCTTGGAGAGTCAGTGCCTTTAACCTCCTGTTTGGCACAGCTTGCAATTTCTGTGCAAGATGAACAGGAATAGGGAGAACCAATGAGAGACTAGCTGTAGGTGTCTGCACGGGCAAATGTAACGCTCATTTCCCACCAGGAAGAGGAATTTACCAAAGGCTCAGCATGCCCTGCCCGAAACAGATTAGGGCCTGAAGCAATCCTGCGGTTTTGTGCCCAGTTCACAAGAAAGCGAGTTGAAGAAAGGAGCTCAGGGGCACTGTAATTCACAAACCTGCAGAGTTATAAATGACAGCTTTCCTCCAAAAATATATTGAAGTAAGCCTTCGAAGGGGACTTGAAAGCGGGGCAGAATTTCAGGAAAACGATTGCAGGGGGTAGACTGGAATTGCCCTGAAAGCATAGGAAAAGAGGCAGAACGTCGACAATGATGCACTTGGCCAAAAAGGGCGTATGCGTTTTTTCCTGAATATATTCAGGAAAAAACGCATACGCCCTTTTTGGCCAACCAAGCAAGCCTGTAAAGGAAATCTGCACTACAATGAAGTCTCACTGCCCCCCGGGCAAGAGGGCCATCTGAAAAAAGTGTAAAATCCAGAAAGGTAGGACAGGATATGGAGAACAGGGAGCCTTGTTATGCTGATTGGCAGGATGTAAATTGCCAGCAGCCAGCCTGGAGAAGTGTATGGTGTTTCCTGAAACACATAAGAAACAAAGCAACACAGTCTATGGCACTTCCACTTATGGTCCTATAGCTTACGGAAATTAAAATCAAAAACAGACAGCCACCCCAATATTTGGGACGGCTGTGTTCACAAGAAGCTCGTCTACAGTAACAGGTAAATATCCCAGAAAGCAAAATATGGATAAAGAAGTTGTGGCACGTACGTACAATGCAATATCACTCAGCAATGAAATCTGTGTCATCAGGCCCGTAGCGGCATAGTGAGTGGATGCAGGTACGGTGATTCTACGTGAACTACGTCACACAGAAAAAGAAACATCATAAGATATCACTAATACACGGAATGTAAACTTGACTACACATGAACTGAATTACAAAACAGAACAGGGTCTCAAATTTAGAAAACCAACTAGTGCTTGCTTATGGGGAAAGGTGCGTTGGGGTGCTTCATAAAACCAGAGACTGAAATTAGCACAGATAACTTTCCATAAGCCAAATATGTAATAGACAAGACCTACTCCTTGCTCAACGAAATGGACCCAACACCACATATTCAACGCCTAGGAATATACCTGACTAGGAAGAATCTTAAAACCCATGGATATATATGTCTCCGTAAGAGAATCAAGCGTGTGTACAGCGGCATAAACGCAGCAGTGAAAATCCGATAAATCCCATTATCAAAATAAATTTCAAAAAAAAATCATAAAGACAGTGAAATAGAGAGCAATTCTTAAATAATTCACTCAGGGCATGTGATGCAACCGGGATTTAACACATCTACACCCAGAGCTGGTTGAGACATAAGGCTGGACACTTCAGGCTGATAGCATTGGTGAGTTTCGGTGAGCAAATGCAGACCCTTTGAAGTCATACTGCATGGTACCCATTCCATGGGTCCCAACTCTCCAGGTTCAAGGGATTCTTCCTCCAGCTAAAACATGCATGGGAAACCAAGAGTATCGTCCACCATGTGATTGGGAAATGATTTAAAATGCATCTCAGTTTTTGTATCCTGGTCCTCGGGTTCACCATTCCAGATGCTTTACTAACACTCTCCCCGCTTGGAGAGTCAGTTCCTTTAACCTCCTCTTTGGCACAGCTTGCAATTTCTGTGCAAAATGAACAGGAATAGGGAGAACCAATGAGAGACTAGCTGTAGGTGTCTGCACGGGCAAATGTAACGCTCATTGCCCACCAGGAAGAGGAATTAACCAAAGGCTCAGCGTGCCCTGCCGGAAACAGATTAGGGCCTGAAGCATTCCTGCGGTTTTGTGCCCAGCTCACAAGAAAGCGAGTTGAAGAAAGGAGCTCAGGGGCACTGTAATTCACAAACCTGCAGAGTTATAAATGACAGCTATCCTCCAAAAATATATTGAAGTAAGCCTGCGAAGGGGAGTTGAAAGCGGGGCAGAATTTCCGAAAAACGATTGCAGGGGGTAGACTGGAATTGCCCTGAAAGCATAGGAAAAGAGGCAGAACGTCGACAATGATGCACTTGGCCAAAAAGGGCGTATGCGTTTTTTCCTGAATATATTCAGGAAAAAACGCATACGCCCTTTTTGGCCAACCAAGCAAGCCTGTAAAGGAAATCTGCACTACAATGAAGTCTCACTGCCCCCCTGGCAAAAGGGCCATCTGAAAAAAGTGTAAAATCCAGAAAGGTAGGACAGGATATGGAGAACAGGGAGCCTTGTTATGCTGATTGGCAGGATGTAAATTGCCAGCAGCCACCCTGGAGAAGTGTATGGTGTTTCCTGAAACACGAAAGAAACAAAGCAACACAGCCTATGGCACTTCCACTTATGGTCCTATAGCTTACGGAAATTAAAATCAAAAACAGACAGCCACCCCAATATTTGAGACGGCTGTGTTCACAAGAAGCTCGTCTACAGTATCAGGTAAATATCCCAGAAAGCAAAAAATGGATAAAGAACTTGTGGCACGTACGTACAATGCAATATCACTCAGCAATGAAATCTGTGTCATCAGGCCCATAGCGGCATAGTGAGTGGATGCAGGTACGGTGATTCTACGTGAACTACGTCACACAGAAAAAGAAACATCATAAGATATCACGAATACACGGAATGTAAACTTGACTACACATGAACTGAATTACAAAATAGAAAAGGGTCTCAAATTTAGAAAACCAACTAGTGCTTGCTTATGGGGAAAGGTGCCTTGGGGTGCTGCATAAAACCAGAGACTGAAATTAGCACAGATAACTTTCCATAAGCCCAATATGTAATAGACAAGACCTACTCCTTGCTCAACGAAATGGACCCAACACCACATATTCAACGCCTAGGAATATACCTGACTAGGAAGAATCTTAAAACCCATGGATATATATGTCTCCGTAAGAGAATCAAGGGTGTGTACAGCGGCCGAAAGGCAGCAGTGAAAATCCGATAAATCCCATTATCAAAATAAATTTCGAAAACAAAACACAAAGACAGTGAAATAGAGAGCAATTCTTAAATAATTCACTCAGGGCATGTGATGCAACCGGGATTGACCACATCTACACCCAGAGCTGGTTGAGACATAAGGCTGGACACTTCAGGCTGATAGCATTGGTGAGTTTAGGTGAGCAAATGCACACCCTTTGAAGTCATACTGTATGGTACCTATTCCATGGGTCCCAACTCTTCAGGTTCAAGGGATTCTTCCTCCAGCTAAAACATGCATGAGAAACCCACAGTATGGTCCACCGTGTTATGGGGAAATGATTTAAAATGCATCTCAGTTTTCGTATCCTGGTCCTCGGGTTCACCATTCCAGATGATTTACTAACAGTCTCCCTGCTTGGAGAGTCAGTGCCTTTAACCTCCTGTTTGGCACAGCTTGCAATTTCTGTGCAAGATGAACAGGAATAGGGAGAACCAATGAGAGACTAGCTGTAGGTGTCTGCACGGGCAAATGTAACGCTCATTTCCCACCAGGAAGAGGAATTTACCAAAGGCTCAGCATGCCCTGCCCGAAACAGATTAGGGCCTGAAGCAATCCTGCGGTTTTGTGCCCAGTTCACAAGAAAGCGAGTTGAAGAAAGGAGCTCAGGGGCACTGTAATTCACAAACCTGCAGAGTTATAAATGACAGCTATCCTCCAAAAATATATTGAAGTAAGCCTGCGAAGGGGACTTGAAAGCGGGGCAGAATTTCAGGAAAACGATTGCAGGGGGTAGACTGGAATTGCCCTGAAAGCATAGGAAAAGAGGCAGAACGTCGACAATGATGCACTTGGCCAAAAAGGGCGTATGCGTTTTTTCCTGAATATATTCAGGAAAAAACGCATACGCCCTTTTTGGCCAACCAAGCAAGCCTGTAAAGGAAATCTGCACTACAATGAAGTCTCACTGCCCCCCGGGCAAGAGGGCCATCTGAAAAAAGTGTAAAATCCAGAAAGGTAGGACAGGATATGGAGAACAGGGAGCCTTGTTATGCTGATTGGCAGGATGTAAATTGCCAGCAGCCAGCCTGGAGAAGTGTATGGTGTTTCCTGAAACACATAAGAAACAAAGCAACACAGTCTATGGCACTTCCACTTATGGTCCTATAGCTTACGGAAATTAAAATCAAAAACAGACAGCCACCCCAATATTTGGGACGGCTGTGTTCACAAGAAGCTCGTCTACAGTAACAGGTAAATATCCCAGAAAGCAAAATATGGATAAAGAAGTTGTGGCACGTACGTACAATGCAATATCACTCAGCAATGAAATCTGTGTCATCAGGCCCGTAGCGGCATAGTGAGTGGATGCAGGTACGGTGATTCTACGTGAACTACGTCACACAGAAAAAGAAACATCATAAGATATCACTAATACACGGAATGTAAACTTGACTACACATGAACTGAATTACAAAACAGAACAGGGTCTCAAATTTAGAAAACCAACTAGTGCTTGCTTATGGGGAAAGGTGCGTTGGGGTGCTTCATAAAGCCAGAGACTGAAATTAGCACAGATAACTTTCCATAAGCCAAATATGTAATAGACAAGACCTACACCTTGCTCAACGAAATGGACCCAACACCACATATTCAACGCCTAGGAATATACCTGACTAGGAAGAATCTTAAAACCCATGGATATATATGTCTCCGTAAGAGAATCAAGCGTGTGTACAGCGGCATAAACGCAGCAGTGAAAATCCGATAAATCCCATTATCAAAATAAATTTCGAAAACAAAACACAAAGACAGTGAAATAGAGAGCAATTCTTAAATAATTCACTCAGGGCATGTGATGCAACCGGGATTGACCACATCTACACCCAGAGCTGGTTGAGACATAAGGCTGGACACTTCAGGCTGATAGCATTGGTGAGTTTAGGTGAGCAAATGCACACCCTTTGAAGTCATACTGTATGGTACCTATTCCATGGGTCCCAACTCTTCAGGTTCAAGGGATTCTTCCTCCAGCTAAAACATGCATGTGAAACCCACAGTATGGTCCACCGTGTTATGGGGAAATGATTTAAAATGCATCTCAGTTTTCGTATCCTGGTCCTCGGGTTCACCATTCCAGATGATTTACTAACAGTCTCCCTGCTTGGACAGTCAGTGCCTTTAACCTCCTGTTTGGCACAGCTTGCAATTTCTGTGCAAGATGAACAGGAATAGGGAGAACCAATGAGAGACTAGCTGTAGGTGTCTGCACGGGCAAATGTAACGCTCATTGCCCACCAGGAAGAGGAATTTACCAAAGGCTCAGCATGCCCTGCCCGAAACAGATTAGGGCCTGAAGCAATCCTGCGGTTTTGTGCCCAGTTCACAAGAAAGCGAGTTGAAGAAAGGAGCTCAGGGGCACTGTAATTCACAAACCTGCAGAGTTATAAATGACAGCTATCCTCCAAAAATATATTGAAGTAAGCCTGCGAAGGGGACTTGAAAGCGGGGCAGAATTTCAGGAAAACGATTGCAGGGGGTAGACTGGAATTGCCCTGAAAGCATAGGAAAAGAGGCAGAACGTCGACAATGATGCACTTGGCCAAAAAGGGCGTATGCGTTTTTTCCTGAATATATTCAGGAAAAAACGCATACGCCCTTTTTGGCCAACCAAGCAAGCCTGTAAAGGAAATCTGCACTACAATGAAGTCTCACTGCCCCCCGGGCAAGAGGGCCATCTGAAAAAAGTGTAAAATCCAGAAAGGTAGGACAGGATATGGAGAACAGGGAGCCTTGTTATGCTGATTGGCAGGATGTAAATTGCCAGCAGCCACCCTGGAGAAGTGTATGGTGTTTCCTGAAACACGAAAGAAACAAAGCAACACAGCCTATGGCACTTCCACTTATGGTCCTATAGCTTACGGAAATTAAAATCAAAAACAGACAGCCACCCCAATATTTGAGACGGCTGTGTTCACAAGAAGCTCGTCTACAGTATCAGGTAAATATCCCAGAAAGCAAAAAATGGATAAAGAACTTGTGGCACGTACGTACAATGCAATATCACTCAGCAATGAAATCTGTGTCATCAGGCCCATAGCGGCATAGTGAGTGGATGCAGGTACGGTGATTCTACGTGAACTACGTCACACAGAAAAAGAAACATCATAAGATATCACGAATACACGGAATGTAAACTTGACTACACATGAACTGAATTACAAAATAGAAAAGGGTCTCAAATTTAGAAAACCAACTAGTGCTTGCTTATGGGGAAAGGTGCCTTGGGGTGCTGCATAAAACCAGAGACTGAAATTAGCACAGATAACTTTCCATAAGCCCAATATGTAATAGACAAGACCTACTCCATGCTCAACGAAATGGACCCAACACCACATATTCAACGCCTAGGAATATACCTGACTAGGAAGAATCTTAAAACCCATGGATATATATGTCTCCGTAAGAGAATCAAGGGTGTGTACAGCGGCCGAAAGGCAGCAGTGAAAATCCGATAAATCCCATTATCAAAATAAATTTCGAAAACAAAACACAAAGACAGTGAAATAGAGAGCAATTCTTAAATAAATCACTCAGGGCATGTGATGCAACCGGGATTGACCACATCTACACCCAGAGCTGGTTGAGACATAAGGCTGGACACTTCAGGCTGATAGCATTGGTGAGTTTCGGTGAGCAAATGCACACCCTTTGAAGTCATACTGTATGGTACCTATTCCATGGGTCCCAACTCTTCAGGTTCAAGGGATTCTTCCTCCAGCTAAAACATGCATGTGAAACCCACAGTATGGTCCACCGTGTTATGGGGAAATGATTTAAAATGCATCTCAGTTTTCGTATCCTGGTCCTCGGGTTCACCATTCCAGATGATTTACTAACAGTCTCCCTGCTTGGAGAGTCAGTGCCTTTAACCTCCTGTTTGGCACAGCTTGCAATTTCTGTGCAAGATGAACAGGAATAGGGAGAACCAATGAGAGACTAGCTGTAGGTGTCTGCACGGGCAAATGTAACGCTCATTTCCCACCAGGAAGAGGAATTTACCAAAGGCTCAGCATGCCCTGCCCGAAACAGATTAGGGCCTGAAGCAATCCTGCGGTTTTGTGCCCAGTTCACAAGAAAGCGAGTTGAAGAAAGGAGCTCAGGGGCACTGTAATTCACAAACCTGCAGAGTTATAAATGACAGCTATCCTCCAAAAATATATTGAAGTAAGCCTGCGAAGGGGACTTGAAAGCGGGGCAGAATTTCAGGAAAACAATTGCAGGGGGTAGACTGGAATTGCCCTGAAAGCATAGGAAAAGAGGCAGAACGTCGACAATGATGCACTTGGCCAAAAAGGGCGTATGCGTTTTTTCCTGAATATATTCAGGAAAAAACGCATACGCCCTTTTTGGCCAACCAAGCAAGCCTGTAAAGGAAATCTGCACTACAATGAAGTCTCACTGCCCCCCGGGCAAGAGGGCCATCTGAAAAAAGTGTAAAATCCAGAAAGGTAGGACAGGATATGGAGAACAGGGAGCCTTGTTATGCTGATTGGCAGGATGTAAATTGCCAGCAGCCAGCCTGGAGAAGTGTATGGTGTTTCCTGAAACACATAAGAAACAAAGCAACACAGTCTATGGCACTTCCACTTATGGTCCTATAGCTTACGGAAATTAAAATCAAAAACAGACAGCCACCCCAATATTTGGGACGGCTGTGTTCACAAGAAGCTCGTCTACAGTATCAGGTAAATATCCCAGAAAGCAAAAAATGGATAAAGAAGTTGTGGCACGTACGTGCAATGCAGTATCACTCAGCAATGAAATCTGTGTCATCAGGCACGTAGCGGCATAGTGAGTGGATGCAGGTACGGTGATTCTACGTGAACTACGTCACACAGAAAAAGAAACATCATAAGATATCACTAATACACGGAATGTAAACTTGACTACACATGAACTGAATTACAAAACAGAACAGGGTCTCAAATTTAGAAAACCAACTAGTGCTTGCTTATGGGGAAAGGTGCGTTGGGGTGCTTCATAAAACCAGAGACTGAAATTAGCACAGATAACTTTCCATAAGCCAAATATGTAATAGACAAGACCTACTCCTTGCTCAACGAAATGGACCCAACACCACATATTCAACGCCTAGGAATATACCTGACTAGGAAGAATCTTAAAACCCATGGATATATATGTCTCCGTAAGAGAATCAAGCGTGTGTACAGCGGCATAAACGCAGCAGTGAAAATCCGATAAATCCCATTATCAAAATAAATTTCAAAAAAAAATCATAAAGACAGTGAAATAGAGAGCAATTCTTAAATAATTCACTCAGGGCATGTGATGCAACCGGGATTTAACACATCTACACCCAGAGCTGGTTGAGACATAAGGCTGGACACTTCAGGCTGATAGCATTGGTGAGTTTCGGTGAGCAAATGCAGACCCTTTGAAGTCATACTGCATGGTACCCATTCCATGGGTCCCAACTCTCCAGGTTCAAGGGATTCTTCCTCCAGCTAAAACATGCATGGGAAACCAAGAGTATCGTCCACCATGTGATTGGGAAATGATTTAAAATGCATCTCAGTTTTCGTATCCTGGTCCTCGGGTTCACCATTCCAGATGCTTTACTAACACTCTCCCCGCTTGGAGAGTCAGTGCCTTTAACCTCCTCTTTGGCACAGCTTGCAATTTCTGTGCAAAATGAACAGGAATAGGGAGAACCAATGAGAGACTAGCTGTAGGTGTCTGCACGGGCAAATGTAACGCTCATTGCCCACCAGGAAGAGGAATTAAACAAAGGCTCAGCGTGCCCTGCCGGAAACAGATTAGGGCCTGAAGCAATCCTGCGGTTTTGTGCCCAGCTCACAAGAAAGCGAGTTGAAGAAAGGAGCTCAGGGGCACTGTAATTCACAAACCTGCAGAGTTATAAATGACAGCTATCCTCCAAAAATATATTGAAGTAAGCCTGCGAAGGGGAGTTGAAAGCGGGGCAGAATTTCAGGAAAACGATTGCAGGGGGTAAACTGGAATTGCCCTGAAAGCATAGGAAAAGAGGCAGAACGTCGACAATGATGCACTTGGCCAAAAAGGGCGTATGTGTTTTTTCCTGAATATATTCAGGAAAAAACGCATACGCCCTTTTTGGCCAACCAAGCAAGCCTGTAAATGAAATCTGCACTACAATGAAGTCTCACTGCCCCCCTGGCAAAAGGGCCATCTGAAAAAAGTGTAAAATCCAGAAAGGTAGGACAGGATATGGAGAACAGGGAGCCTTGTTATGCTGATTGGCAGGATGTAAATTGCCAGCAGCCACCCTGGAGAAGTGTATGGTGTTTCCTGAAACACGAAAGAAACAAAGCAACACAGCCTATGGCACTTCCACTTATGGTCCTATAGCTTACGGAAATTAAAATCAAAAACAGACAGCCACCCCAATATTTGAGACGGCTGTGTTCACAAGAAGCTCGTCTACAGTATCAGGTAAATATCCCAGAAAGCAAAAAATGGATAAAGAACTTGTGGCACGTACGTACAATGCAATATCACTCAGCAATGAAATCTGTGTCATCAGGCCCATAGCGGCATAGTGAGTGGATGCAGGTACGGTGATTCTACGTGAACTACGTCACACAGAAAAAGAAACATCATAAGATATCACGAATACACGGAATGTAAACTTGACTACACATGAACTGAATTACAAAATAGAAAAGGGTCTCAAATTTAGAAAACCAACTAGTGCTTGCTTATGGAGAAAGGTGCCTTGGGGTGCTGCATAAAACCAGAGACTGAAATTAGCACAGATAACTTTCCATAAGCCCAATATGTAATAGACAAGACCTACTCCTTGCTCAACGAAATGGACCCAACACCACATATTCAACGCCTAGGAATATACCTGACTAGGAAGAATCTTAAAACCCATGGATATATATGTCTCCGTAAGAGAATCAAGGGTGTGTACAGCGGCCGAAAGGCAGCAGTGAAAATCCGATAAATCCCATTACCAAAATAAATTTCGAAAACAAAACACAAAGACAGTGAAATAGAGAGCAATTCTTAAATAATTCACTCAGGGCATGTGATGCAACCGGGATTGACCACATCTACACCCAGAGCTGGTTGAGACATAAGGCTGGACACTTCAGGCTGATAGCATTGGTGAGTTTCGGTGAGCAAATGCACACCCTTTGAAGTCATACTGTATGGTACCTATTCCATGGGTCCCAACTCTTCAGGTTCAAGGGATTCTTCCTCCAGCTAAAACATGCATGTGAAA
Organism: Phocoena phocoena; assembly: GCF_963924675.1. Classification (NCBI taxonomy): domain Eukaryota; kingdom Metazoa; phylum Chordata; class Mammalia; order Artiodactyla; family Phocoenidae; genus Phocoena; species Phocoena phocoena. The sequence continues at coordinate 30,921 of NW_027077453.1, forward strand.
CCCACAGTATGGTCCACCGTGTTATGGGGAAATGATTTAAAATGCATCTCAGTTTTCGTATCCTGGTCCTCAGGTTCACCATTCCAGATGATTTACTAACAGTCTCCCTGCTTGGAGAGTCAGTGCCTTTAACCTCCTGTTTGGCACAGCTTGCAATTTCTGTGCAAGATGAACAGGAATAGGGAGAACCAATGAGAGACTAGCTGTAGGTGTCTGCACGGGCAAATGTAACGCTCATTTCCCACCAGGAAGAGGAATTTACCAAAGGCTCAGCATGCCCTGCCCGAAACAGATTAGGGCCTGAAGCAATCCTGCGGTTTTGTGCCCAGTTCACAAGAAAGCGAGTTGAAGAAAGGAGCTCAGGGGCACTGTAATTCACAAACCTGCAGAGTTATAAATGACAGCTATCCTCCAAAAATATATTGAAGTAAGCCTGCGAAGGGGACTTGAAAGCGGGGCAGAATTTCAGGAAAACGATTGCAGGGGGTAGACTGGAATTGCCCTGAAAGCATAGGAAAAGAGGCAGAACGTCGACAATGATGCACTTGGCCAAAAAGGGCGTATGCGTTTTTTCCTGAATATATTCAGGAAAAAACGCATACGCCCTTTTTGGCCAACCAAGCAAGCCTGTAAAGGAAATCTGCACTACAATGAAGTCTCACTGCCCCCCGGGCAAGAGGGCCATCTGAAAAAAGTGTAAAATCCAGAAAGGTAGGACAGGATATGGAGAACAGGGAGCCTTGTTATGCTGATTGGCAGGATGTAAATTGCCAGCAGCCAGCCTGGAGAAGTGTATGGTGTTTCCTGAAACACATAAGAAACAAAGCAACACAGTCTATGGCACTTCCACTTATGGTCCTATAGCTTACGGAAATTAAAATCAAAAACAGACAGCCACCCCAATATTTGGGACGGCTGTGTTCACAAGAAGCTCGTCTACAGTATCAGGTAAATATCCCAGAAAGCAAAAAATGGATAAACAAGTTGTGGCACGTACGTGCAATGCAGTATCACTCAGCAATGAAACCTGTGTCATCTGGCACGTAGCGGCATAGTGAGTGGATGCAGGTACGGTGATTCTACGTGAACTACGTCACACATAAAAAGAAACATCATAAGATATCACTAATACACGGAATGTAAACTTGACTACACATGAACTGAATTACAAAACAGAACAGGGTCTCAAATTTAGAAAACCAACTAGTGCTTGCTTATGGGGAAAGGTGCCTTGGGGTGCTGCATAAAACCAGAGACTGAAATTAGCACAGATAACATTCCATAAGCCAAATATGTAATAGACAAGACCTACTCCTTGCTCAACGAAATGGACTCAACACCACATATTCAACGCCTAGGAATATACCTGATTAGGAAGAATCTTAAAACCCATGGATTTATATGTCTCCGTAAGAGAATCAAGCGTGTGTACAGCGGCATAAACGCAGCAGTGAAAATCCGATAAATCGCACTTTCAAAATAAATTTCAAAAACAAAACACAAAGACAGTGAAATAGAGAGCAATTCTTAAATAATTCACTCAGGGCATGTGATGCAACCGGGATTGACCACATCTACACCCAGAGCTGGTTGAGACATAAGGCTGGACACTTCAGGCTGATAACATTGGTGAGTTTCGGTGAGCAAATGCAGACCCTTTGAAGTCATACTGCATGGTACCCATTCCATGGGTCCCAACTCTCCAGGTTCAAGGGATTCTTCCTCCAGCTAAAACATGCATGGGAAACCCAGAGTATCGTCCACCGTGTGATTGGGAAACGATTTAAAATGCATCTCAGTTTTCGTATCCTGGTCCTCGGGTTCACCATTCCAGATGCTTTACTAACACTCTCCCCGATTGGAGAGTCAGTGCCTTTAACCTCCTGTTTGGCACTGCTTGCAATTTCTGTGCAAGATGAACAGGAATAGGGAGAACCAATGAGAAACTACCTCTAGGTGTCTGCACGGGCAAATGTAACCCTCATTGCCCACCAGGAAGAGGAATTAAACAAAGGCTCAGTGTGCCCTGCTGGAAACAGATTAGGGCCTGAAGCAATCCTGCGGTTTTGTGCCCAGCTCAAAAGAAAGCGAGTTGAAGTACGGAGCTCAGGGGCACTGTAATTCACAAACCTGCAGAGTTATAATTGACAGCTATCCTCCAAAAATATATTGAAGTAAGCCTGCGAAGGGGACTTGAAAGCGGGGCAGAATTTCAGGAAAACGATTGCAGGGGGTAGACTGGAATTGCACTGAAAGCATAGGAAAAGAGGCACAACGTCGACAATGATGCACTTGGCCAAAAATGGTGTATGCGTTTTTTCCTGAATATATTCAGGAAAAAACGCATACGCCCTTTTTGGCAAACCAAGCAAGCCTGTAAAGGAAATCTGCAAAAAAATGAAGTCTCACTGCCCACCGGGCAAAAGGGCCATCTGAAAAAAGTGTAAAATCCAGAAAGGTAGGACAGGATATGGAGAACAGGGAGCCTTGTTATGCTGATTGGCAGGATGTAAATTGCCAGCAGCCAGCCTGGAGAAGTGTATGGTGTTTCCTGAAACACGTAAGAAACAAAGCAACACAGCCTATATCACTTCCACTTATGGTCCTATAGCTTACGGAAATTAAAATCAAAAACAGACAGCCACCCCAATATTTGGGACGGCTGTGTTCACAAGAAGCTCGTCTACAGTAACAGGTAAATATCCCAGAAAGCAAAAAATGGATAAAGAAGTTGTGGCACGTACGTACAATGCAATATCACTCAGCAATGAAATCTGTGTCATCAGGCCCGTAGCGGCATAGTGAGTGGATGCAGGTACGGTGATTCTACGTGAACTACGTCACACAGAAAAAGAAACATCATAAGATATCACTAATACACGGAATGTAAACTTGACTACACATGAACTGAATTACAAAACAGAACAGGGTCTCAAATTTAGAAAACCAACTAGTGCTTGCTTATGGGGAAAGGTGCCTTTGGGTACTGCATAAAATCAGTCTGAAATTAGCTCAGATAACTTTCCATAAGCCAAATATGTAATAGACAAGACCTACTCCTTGCTCAACGAAATGGACCCAACACCACATATTCAACGCCTAGGAATATACCTGACTAGGAAGAATCTTAAAACCCATGGATATATATGTCTCCGTAAGAGAATCAAGCGTGTGTACAGCGGCATAAACGCAGCAGTGAAAATCCGATAAATCCCATTATGAAAATAAATTTCGAAAACAAAACACAAAGACAGTGAAATAGAGAGCAATTCTTAAATAATTCACTCAGGGCATGTGATGCAACCGGGATTTAACACATCTACACCCAGAGCTGGTTGAGACATAAGGCTGGACACTTCAGGCTGATAGCATTGGTGAGTTTCGGTGAGCAAATGCAGACCCTTTGAAGTCATACTGCATGGTACCCATTCCATGGGTCCCAACTCTCCAGGTTCAAGGGATTCTTCCTCCAGCTAAAACATGCATGGGAAACCAAGAGTATCGTCCACCATGTGATTGGGAAATGATTTAAAATGCATCTCAGTTTTCGTATCCTGGTCCTCGGGTTCACCATTCCAGATGCTTTACTAACACTCTCCCCGCTTGGAGAGTCAGTGCCTTTAACCTCCTCTTTGGCACAGCTTGCAATTTCTGTGCAAAATGAACAGGAATAGGGAGAACCAATGAGAGACTAGCTGTAGGTGTCTGCACGGGCAAATGTAACGCTCATTGCCCACCAGGAAGAGGAATTAAACAAAGGCTCAGTGTGCCCTGCTGGAAACAGATTAGGGCCTGAAGCAATCCTGCGGTTTTGTGCCCAGCTCACAAGAAAGCGAGTTGAAGAAAGGAGCTCAGGGGCACTGTAATTCACAAACCTGCAGAGTAATAAATGACAGCTTTCCTCCAAAAATATATTGAAGTAAGCCTGCGAAGGGGACTTGAAAGCGGGGCAGAATTTCAGGAAAACGATTGCAGGGGGTAGACTGGAATTGCCCTGAAAGCATAGGAAAAGAGGCAGAACGTCGACAATGATGCACTTGGCCAAAAAGGGCGTATGCGTTTTTTCCTGAATATATTCAGGAAAAAACGCATACGCCCTTTTTGGCCAACCAAGCAAGCCTGTAAAGGAAATCTGCACTACAATGAAGTCTCACTGCCCCCCTGGCAAAAGGGCCATCTGAAAAAAGTGTAAAATCCAGAAAGGTAGGACAGGATATGGAGAACAGGGAGCCTTGTTATGCTGATTGGCAGGATGTAAATTGCCAGCAACCACCCTGGAGAAGTGTATGGTGTTTCCTGAAACACGAAAGAAACAAAGCAACACAGCATATGGCACTTCCACTTATGGTCCTATAGCTTACGGAAATTAAAATCAAAAACAGACAGCCACCCCAATATTTGAGACGGCTGTGTTCACAAGAAGCTCGTCTACAGTATCAGGTAAATATCCCAGAAAGCAAAAAATGGATAAAGAACTTGTGGCACGTACGTACAATGCAATATCACTCAGCAATGAAATCTGTGTCATCAGGCCCATAGCGGCATAGTGAGTGGATGCAGGTACGGTGATTCTACGTGAACTACGTCACACAGAAAAAGAAACATCATAAGATATCACGAATACACGGAATGTAAACTTGACTACACATGAACTGAATTACAAAATAGAAAAGGGTCTCAAATTTAGAAAACCAACTAGTGCTTGCTTATGGGGAAAGGTGCCTTGGGGTGCTGCATAAAACCAGAGACTGAAATTAGCACAGATAACTTTCCATAAGCCCAATATGTAATAGACAAGACCTACTCCTTGCTCAACGAAATGGACCCAACACCACATATTCAACGCCTAGGAATATACCTGACTAGGAAGAATCTTAAAACCCATGGATATATATGTCTCCGTAAGAGAATCAAGGGTGTGTACAGCGGCCGAAAGGCAGCAGTGAAAATCCGATAAATCCCATTATCAAAATAAATTTCGAAAACAAAACACAAAGACAGTGAAATAGAGAGCAATTCTTAAATAATTCACTCAGGGCATGTGATGCAACCGGGATTGACCACATCTACACCCAGAGCTGGTTGAGACATAAGGCTGGACACTTCAGGCTGATAGCATTGGTGAGTTTAGGTGAGCAAATGCACACCCTTTGAAGTCATACTGTATGGTACCTATTCCATGGGTCCCAACTCTTCAGGTTCAAGGGATTCTTCCTCCAGCTAAAACATGCATGTGAAACCCACAGTATGGTCCACCGTGTTATGGGGAAATGATTTAAAATGCATCTCAGTTTTCGTATCCTGGTCCTCGGGTTCACCATTCCAGATGATTTACTAACAGTCTCCCTGCTTGGAGAGTCAGTGCCTTTAACCTCCTGTTTGGCACAGCTTGCAATTTCTGTGCAAGATGAACAGGAATAGGGAGAACCAATGAGAGACTAGCTGTAGGTGTCTGCACGGGCAAATGTAACGCTCATTTCCCACCAGGAAGAGGAATTTACCAAAGGCTCAGCATGCCCTGCCCGAAACAGATTAGGGCCTGAAGCAATCCTGCGGTTTTGTGCCCAGTTCACAAGAAAGCGAGTTGAAGAAAGGAGCTCAGGGGCACTGTAATTCACAAACCTGCAGAGTTATAAATGACAGCTATCCTCCAAAAATATATTGAAGTAAGCCTGCGAAGGGGACTTGAAAGCGGGGCAGAATTTCAGGAAAACGATTGCAGGGGGTAGACTGGAATTGCCCTGAAAGCATAGGAAAAGAGGCAGAACGTCGACAATGATGCACTTGGCCAAAAAGGGCGTATGCGTTTTTTCCTGAATATATTCAGGAAAAAACGCATACGCCCTTTTTGGCCAACCAAGCAAGCCTGTAAAGGAAATCTGCACTACAATGAAGTCTCACTGCCCCCCGGGCAAGAGGGCCATCTGAAAAAAGTGTAAAATCCAGAAAGGTAGGACAGGATATGGAGAACAGGGAGCCTTGTTATGCTGATTGGCAGGATGTAAATTGCCAGCAGCCAGCCTGGAGAAGTGTATGGTGTTTCCTGAAACACATAAGAAACAAAGCAACACAGTCTATGGCACTTCCACTTATGGTCCTATAGCTTACGGAAATTAAAATCAAAAACAGACAGCCACCCCAATATTTGGGACGGCTGTGTTCACAAGAAGCTCGTCTACAGTAACAGGTAAATATCCCAGAAAGCAAAATATGGATAAAGAAGTTGTGGCACGTACGTACAATGCAATATCACTCAGCAATGAAATCTGTGTCATCAGGCCCGTAGCGGCATAGTGAGTGGATGCAGGTACGGTGATTCTACGTGAACTACGTCACACAGAAAAAGAAACATCATAAGATATCACTAATACACGGAATGTAAACTTGACTACACATGAACTGAATTACAAAACAGAACAGGGTCTCAAATTTAGAAAACCAACAATGCTTGCTTATGGGGAAAGGTGCGTTGGGGTGCTTCATAAAACCAGAGACTGAAATTAGCACAGATAACTTTCCATAAGCCAAATATGTAATAGACAAGACCTACTCCTTGCTCAACGAAATGGACCCAACACCACATATTCAACGCCTAGGAATATACCTGACTAGGAAGAATCTTAAAACCCATGGATATATATGTCTCCATAAGAGAATCAAGCGTGTGTACAGCGGCATAAACGCAGCAGTGAAAATCCGATAAATCCCATTATCAAAATAAATTTCAAAAAAAAATCATAAAGACAGTGAAATAGAGAGCAATTCTTAAATAATTCACTCAGGGCATGTGATGCAACCGGGATTTAACACATCTACACCCAGAGCTGGTTGAGACATAAGGCTGGACACTTCAGGCTGATAGCATTGGTGAGTTTCGGTGAGCAAATGCAGACCCTTTGAAGTCATACTGCATGGTACCCATTCCATGGGTCCCAACTCTCCAGGTTCAAGGGATTCTTCCTCCAGCTAAAACATGCATGGGAAACCAAGAGTATCGTCCACCATGTGATTGGGAAATGATTTAAAATGCATCTCAGTTTTCGTATCCTGGTCCTCGGGTTCACCATTCCAGATGCTTTACTAACACTCTCCCCGCTTGGAGAGTCAGTGCCTTTAACCTCCTCTTTGGCACAGCTTGCAATTTCTGTGCAAAATGAACAGGAATAGGGAGAACCAATGAGAGACTAGCTGTAGGTGTCTGCACGGGCAAATGTAACGCTCATTGCCCACCAGGAAGAGGAATTAAACAAAGGCTCAGTGTGCCCTGCTGGAAACAGATTAGGGCCTGAAGCAATCCTGCGGTTTTGTGCCCAGCTCACAAGAAAGCGAGTTGAAGAAAGGAGCTCAGGGGCACTGTAATTCACAAACCTGCAGAGTTATAAATGACAGCTTTCCTCCAAAAATATATTGAAGTAAGCCTGTGAAGGGGACTTGAAAGCGGGGCAGAATTTCAGGAAAACGATTGCAGGGGGTAGACTGGAATTGCCCTGAAAGCATAGGAAAAGAGGCAGAACGTCGACAATGATGCACTTGGCCAAAAAGGGCGTATGCGTTTTTTCCTGAATATATTCAGGAAAAAACGCATACGCCCTTTTTGGCCAACCAAGCAAGCCTGTAAATGAAATCTGCACTACAATGAAGTCTCACTGCCCCCCTGGCAAAAGGGCCATCTGAAAATAGTGTAAAATCCAGAAAGGTAGGACAGGATATGGAGAACAGGGAGCCTTGTTATGCTGATTGGCAGGATGTAAATTGCCAGCAGCCACCCTGGAGAAGTGTATGGTGTTTCCTGAAACACGAAAGAAACAAAGCAACACAGCCTATGGCACTTCCACTTATGGTCCTATAGCTTACGGAAATTAAAATCAAAAACAGACAGCCACCCCAATATTTGAGACGGCTGTGTTCACAAGAAGCTCGTCTACAGTATCAGGTAAATATCCCAGAAAGCAAAAAATGGATAAAGAACATGTGGCACGTACGTACAATGCAATATCACTCAGCAATGAAATCTGTGTCATCAGGCCCATAGCGGCATAGTGAGTGGATGCAGGTACGGTGATTCTACGTGAACTACGTCACACAGAAAAAGAAACATCATAAGATATCACGAATACACGGAATGTAAACTTGACTACACATGAACTGAATTACAAAATAGAAAAGGGTCTCAAATTTAGAAAACCAACTAGTGCTTGCTTATGGGGAAAGGTGCCTTGGGGTGCTGCATAAAACCAGAGACTGAAATTAGCACAGATAACTTTCCATAAGCCCAATATGTAATAGACAAGACCTACTCCTTGCTCAACGAAATGGACCCCACACCACATATTCAACGCCTAGGAATATACCTGACTAGGAAGAATCTTAAAACCCATGGATATATATGTCTCCGTAAGAGAATCAAGGGTGTGTACAGCGGCCGAAAGGCAGCAGTGAAAATCCGATAAATCCCATTATCAAAATAAATTTCGAAAACAAAACACAAAGACAGTGAAATAGAGAGCAATTCTTAAATAATTCACTCAGGGCATGTGATGCAACCGGGATTGACCACATCTACACCCAGAGCTGGTTGAGACATAAGGCTGGACACTTCAGGCTGATAGCATTGGTGAGTTTAGGTGAGCAAATGCACACCCTTTGAAGTCATACTGTATGGTACCTATTCCATGGGTCCCAACTCTTCAGGTTCAAGGGATTCTTCCTCCAGCTAAAACATGCATGTGAAACCCACAGTATGGTCCACCGTGTTATGGGGAAATGATTTAAAATGCATCTCAGTTTTCGTATCCTGGTCCTCGGGTTCACCATTCCAGATGATTTACTAACAGTCTCCCTGCTTGGAGAGTCAGTGCCTTTAACCTCCTGTTTGGCACAGCTTGCAATTTCTGTGCAAGATGAACAGGAATAGGGAGAACCAATGAGAGACTAGCTGTAGGTGTCTGCACGGGCAAATGTAACGCTCATTTCCCACCAGGAAGAGGAATTTACCAAAGGCTCAGCATGCCCTGCCCGAAACAGATTAGGGCCTGAAGCAATCCTGCGGTTTTGTGCCCAGTTCACAAGAAAGCGAGTTGAAGAAAGGAGCTCAGGGGCACTGTAATTCACAAACCTGCAGAGTTATAAATGACAGCTATCCTCCAAAAATATATTGAAGTAAGCCTGCGAAGGGGACTTGAAAGCGGGGCAGAATTTCAGGAAAACGATTGCAGGGGGTAGACTGGAATTGCCCTGAAAGCATAGGAAAAGAGGCAGAACGTCGACAATGATGCACTTGGCCAAAAAGGGCATATGCGTTTTTTCCTGAATATATTCAGGAAAAAACGCATACGCCCTTTTTGGCCAACCAAGCAAGCCTGTAAAGGAAATCTGCACTACAATGAAGTCTCACTGCCCCCCGGGCAAGAGGGCCATCTGAAAAAAGTGTAAAATCCAGAAAGGTAGGACAGGATATGGAGAACAGGGAGCCTTGTTATGCTGATTGGCAGGATGTAAATTGCCAGCAGCCAGCCTGGAGAAGTGTATGGTGTTTCCTGAAACACATAAGAAACAAAGCAACACAGTCTATGGCACTTCCACTTATGGTTCTATAGCTTACGGAAATTAAAATCAAAAACAGACAGCCACCCCAATATTTGGGACGGCTGTGTTCACAAGAAGCTCGTCTACAGTAACAGGTAAATATCCCAGAAAGCAAAATATGGATAAAGAAGTTGTGGCACGTACGTACAATGCAATATCACTCAGCAATGAAATCTGTGTCATCAGGCCCGTAGCGGCATAGTGAGTGGATGCAGGTACGGTGATTCTACGTGAACTACGTCACACAGAAAAAGAAACATCATAAGATATCACTAATACACGGAATGTAAACTTGACTACACATGAACTGAATTACAAAACAGAACAGGGTCTCAAATTTAGAAAACCAACTAGTGCTTGCTTATGGGGAAAGGTGCGTTGGGGTGCTTCATAAAACCAGAGACTGAAATTAGCACAGATAACTTTCCATAAGCCAAATATGTAATAGACAAGACCTACTCCTTGCTCAACGAAATGGACCCAACACCACATATTCAACGCCTAGGAATATACCTGACTAGGAAGAATCTTAAAACCCATGGATATATATGTCTCCGTAAGAGAATCAAGCGTGTGTACAGCGGCATAAACGCAGCAGTGAAAATCCGATAAATCCCATTATCAAAATAAATTTCAAAAAAAAATCATAAAGACAGTGAAATAGAGAGCAATTCTTAAATAATTCACTCAGGGCATGTGATGCAACCGGGATTTAACACATCTACACCCAGAGCTGGTTGAGACATAAGGCTGGACACTTCAGGCTGATAGCATTGGTGAGTTTCGGTGAGCAAATGCAGACCCTTTGAAGTCATACTGCATGGTACCCATTCCATGGGTCCCAACTCTCCAGGTTCAAGGGATTCTTCCTCCAGCTAAAACATGCATGGGAAACCAAGAGTATCGTCCACCATGTGATTGGGAAATGATTTAAAATGCATCTCAGTTTTCGTATCCTGGTCCTCGAGTTCACCATTCCAGATGCTTTACTAACACTCTCCCCGCTTGGAGAGTCAGTGCCTTTAACCTCCTCTTTGGCACAGCTTGCAATTTCTGTGCAAAATGAACAGGAATAGGGAGAACCAATGAGAGACTAGCTGTAGGTGTCTGCACGGGCAAATGTAACGCTCATTGCCCACCAGGAAGAGGAATTAAACAAAGGCTCAGTGTGCCCTGCTGGAAACAGATTAGGGCCTGAAGCAATCCTGCGGTTTTGTGCCCAGCTCACAAGAAAGCGAGTTGAAGAAAGGAGCTCAGGGGCACTGTAATTCACAAACCTGCAGAGTTATAAATGACAGCTTTCCTCCAAAAATATATTGAAGTAAGCCTGCGAAGGGGACTTGAAAGCGGGGCAGAATTTCAGGAAAACGATTACAGGGGGTAGACTGGAATTGCCCTGAAAGCATAGGAAAAGAGGCAGAACGTCGACAATGATGCACTTGGCCAAAAAGGGCGTATGCGTTTTTTCCTGAATATATTCAGGAAAAAACGCATACGCCCTTTTTGGCCAACCAAGCAAGCCTGTAAATGAAATCTGCACTACAATGAAGTCTCACTGCCCCCCGGGCAAAAGGGCCATCTGAAAAAAGTGTAAAATCCAGAAAGGTAGGACAGGATATGGAGAACAGGGAGCCTTGTTATGCTGATTGGCAGGATGTAAATTGCCAGCAGCCACCCTGGAGAAGTGTATGGTGTTTCCTGAAACACGAAAGAAACAAAGCAACACAGTCTATGGCACTTCCACTTATGGTCCTATAGCTTACGGAAATTAAAATCAAAAACAGACAGCCACCCCAATATTTGAGACGGCTGTGTTCACAAGAAGCTCGTCTACAGTATCAGGTAAATATCCCAGAAAGCAAAAAATGGATAAAGAACTTGTGGCACGTACGTACAATGCAATATCACTCAGCAATGAAATCTGTGTCATCAGGCCCATAGCGGCATAGTGAGTGGATGCAGGTACGGTGATTCTACGTGAACTACGTCACACAGAAAAAGAAACATCATAAGATATCACGAATACACGGAATGTAAACTTGACTACACATGAACTGAATTACAAAATAGAAAAGGGTCTCAAATTTAGAAAACCAACTAGTGCTTGCTTATGGGGAAAGGTGCCTTGGGGTGCTGCATAAAACCAGAGACTGAAATTAGCACAGATAACTTTCCATAAGCCCAATATGTAATAGACAAGACCTACTCCTTGCTCAACGAAATGGACCCAACACCACATATTCAACGCCTAGGAATATACCTGACTAGGAAGAATCTTAAAACCCATGGATATATATGTCTCCGTAACAGAATCAAGGGTGTGTACAGCGGCCGAAAGGCAGCAGTGAAAATCCGATAAATCCCATTATCAAAATAAATTTCGAAAACAAAACACAAAGACAGTGAAATAGAGAGCAATTCTTAAATAATTCACTCAGGGCATGTGATGCAACCGGGATTGACCACATCTACACCCAGAGCTGGTTGAGACATAAGGCTGGACACTTCAGGCTGATAGCATTGGTGAGTTTAGGTGAGCAAATGCACACCCTTTGAAGTCATACTGTATGGTACCTATTCCATGGGTCCCAACTCTTCAGGTTCAAGGGATTCTTCCTCCAGCTAAAACATGCATGTGAAACCCACAGTATGGTCCACCGTGTTATGGGGAAATGATTTAAAATGCATCTCAGTTTTCGTATCCTGGTCCTCGGGTTCACCATTCCAGATGATTTACTAACAGTCTCCCTGCTTGGAGAGTCAGTGCCTTTAACCTCCTGTTTGGCACAGCTTGCAATTTCTGTGCAAGATGAACAGGAATAGGGAGAACCAATGAGAGACTAGCTGTAGGTGTCTGCACGGGCAAATGTAACGCTCATTTCCCACCAGGAAGAGGAATTTACCAAAGGCTCAGCATGCCCTGCCCGAAACAGATTAGGGCCTGAAGCAATCCTGCGGTTTTGTGCCCAGTTCACAAGAAAGCGAGTTGAAGAAAGGAGCTCAGGGGCACTGTAATTCACAAACCTGCAGAGTTATAAATGACAGCTATCCTCCAAAAATATATTGAAGTAAGCCTGCGAAGGGGACTTGAAAGCAGGGCAGAATTTCAGGAAAACGATTGCAGGGGGTAGACTGGAATTGCCCTGAAAGCATAGGAAAAGAGGCAGAACGTCGACAATGATGCACTTGGCCAAAAAGGGCGTATGCGTTTTTTCCTGAATATATTCAGGAAAAAACGCATACGCCCTTTTTGGCCAACCAAGCAAGCCTGTAAAGGAAATCTGCACTACAATGAAGTCTCACTGCCCCCCGGGCAAGAGGGCCATCTGAAAAAAGTGTAAAATCCAGAAAGGTAGGACAGGATATGGAGAACAGGGAGCCTTGTTATGCTGATTGGCAGGATGTAAATTGCCAGCAGCCAGCCTGGAGAAGTGTATGGTGTTTCCTGAAACACATAAGAAACAAAGCAACACAGTCTATGGCACTTCCACTTATGGTCCTATAGCTTACGGAAATTAAAATCAAAAACAGACAGCCACCCCAATATTTGGGACAGCTGTGTTCACAAGAAGCTCGTCTACAGTAACAGGTAAATATCCCAGAAAGCAAAATATGGATAAAGAAGTTGTGGCACGTACGTACAATGCAATATCACTCAGCAATGAAATCTGTGTCATCAGGCCCGTAGCGGCATAGTGAGTGGATGCAGGTACGGTGATTCTACGTGAACTACGTCACACAGAAAAAGAAACATCATAAGATATCACTAATACACGGAATGTAAACTTGACTACACATGAACTGAATTACAAAACAGAACAGGGTCTCAAATTTAGAAAACCAACTAGTGCTTGCTTATGGGGAAAGGTGCCTTGGGGTGCTTCATAAAACCAGAGACTGAAATTAGCACAGATAACTTTCCATAAGCCAAATATGTAATAGAGAAGACCTACTCCTTGCTCAACGAAATGGACCCAACACAACATATTCAACGCCTAGGAATATACCTGACTAGGAAGAATCTTAAAACCCATGGATATATATGTCTCCGTAAGAGAATCAAGGGTGTGTACAGCGGCCGAAAGGCAGCAGTGAAAATCCGATAAATCCCATTATCAAAATAAATTTCGAAAACAAAACACAAAGACAGTGAAATAGAGAGCAATTCTTAAATAATTCACTCAGGGCATGTGATGCAACCGGGATTGACCACATCTACACCCAGAGCTGGTTGAGACATAAGGCTGGACACTTCAGGCTGATAGCATTGGTGAGTTTAGGTGAGCAAATGCACACCCTTTGAAGTCATACTGTATGGTACCTATTCCATGGGTCCCAACTCTTCAGGTTCAAGGGATTCTTCCTCCAGCTAAAACATGCATGTGAAACCCACAGTATGGTCCACCGTGTTATGGGGAAATGATTTAAAATGCATCTCAGTTTTCGTATCCTGGTCCTCGGGTTCACCATTCCAGATGATTTACTAACAGTCTCCCTGCTTGGAGAGTCAGTGCCTTTAACCTCCTCTTTGGCACAGCTTGCAATTTCTGTGCAAGATGAACAGGAATAGGGAGAACCAATGAGAGACTAGCTGTAGGTGTCTGCACGGGCAAATGTAACGCTCATTTCCCACCAGGAAGAGGAATTTACCAAAGGCTCAGCATGCTCTGCCCGAAACAGATTAGGGCCTGAAGCAATCCTGCGGTTTTGTGCCCAGTTCACAAGAAAGCGAGTTGAAGAAAGGAGCTCAGGGGCACTGTAATTCACAAACCTGCAGAGTTATAAATGACAGCTATCCTCCAAAAATATATTGAAGTAAGCCTGCGAAGGGGACTTGAAAGCGGGGCAGAATTTCTGGAAAACGATTGCAGGGGGTAGACTGGAATTGCCCTGAAAGCATAGGAAAAGAGGCAGAACGTCGACAATGATGCACTTGGCCAAAAAGGGCGTATGCGTTTTTTCCTGAATATATTCAGGAAAAAACGCATACGCCCTTTTTGGCCAACCAAGCAAGCCTGTAAAGGAAATCTGCACTACAATGAAGTCTCACTGCCCCCCGGGCAAGAGGGCCATCTGAAAAAAGTGTAAACTCCAGAAAGGTAGGACAGGATATGGAGAACAGGGAGCCTTTTAATGCTGATTGGCAGGATGTAAATTGTGAAGAGCCACCCTGGAGCAATGTATGGTGTTTCCTGAAACACATAAGAAATAAAGCAACACAGCCTATGGCAATTGCACTTATGGTCCTATTGCTTAGGGAAATTAAAATCAAAAACAGAGAGCCACCCCAATATTTGGGACGGCTGTGTTCACAAGAAGCTCGTCTACAGTAACAGGTAAATATCCCAGAAAGCAAAATATGGATAAAGAAGTTGTGGCACGTACGTACAATGCAATATCACTCAGCAATGAAATCTGTGTCATCAGGCCCGTAGCGGCATAGTGAGTGGATGCAGGTACGGTGATTCTACGTGAACTACGTCACACAGAAAAAGAAACATCATAAGATATCACTAATACACGGAATGTAAACTTGACTACACATGAACTGAATTACAAAACAGAACAGGGTCTCAAATTTAGAAAACCAACTAGTGCTTGCTTATGGGGAAAGGTGCGTTGGGGTGCTTCATAAAACCAGAGACTGAAATTAGCACAGATAACTTTCCATAAGCCAAATATGTAATAGACAAGACCTACTCCTTGCTCAACGAAATGGACCCAACACCACATATTCAACGCCTAGGAATATACCTGACTAGGAAGAATCTTAAAACCCATGGATATATATGTCTCCGTAAGAGAATCAAGCGTGTGTACAGCGGCATAAACGCAGCAGTGAAAATCCGATAAATCCCATTATCAAAATAAATTTCAAAAAAAAATCATAAAGACAGTGAAATAGAGAGCAATTCTTAAATAATTCACTCAGGGCATGTGATGCAACCGGGATTTAACACATCTACACCCAGAGCTGGTTGAGACATAAGGCTGGACACTTCAGGCTGATAGCATTGGTGAGTTTCGGTGAGCAAATGCAGACCCTTTGAAGTCATACTGCATGGTACCCATTCCATGGGTCCCAACTCTCCAGGTTCAAGGGATTCTTCCTCCGGCTAAAACATGCATGGGAAACCCAGAGTATCGTCCACCGTGTGATTGGGAAACGATTTAAAATGTATCTCAGTTTTCGTATCCTGGTCCTCGGGTTCACCATTCCAAATGCTTTACAAACATTCTCCCTGCTTGGAGAGTCAGTGCCTTTAACCTCCTCTTTGGCTCAGCTTGCAATTTCTGTGCAAGATGAACAGGAATAGGGAGAACGAATAAGACACTAGCTTTAGGTGTGTGCACGGGCAAATGTAACGCTCATTTCCCACCAGGAAGAGGAATTAACCAAAGGCTCAGTGTGCCCTGCTGGAAACAGATTAGGGCGTGAAGCAATCCTGCGGTTTTGTGCCCAGCTCACAAGAAAGCGAGTTGAAGAAAGGAGCTCAGGGGCACTGTAATTCACAAACCTGCAGAGTTATAAATGACAGCTATCCTTCAAAAGTATATTGAAGTAAGCCTGCGAAGGGGACTTGAAAGTGGGGCAGAATTTCAGGAAAACGATTGCAGGGGGTAGACTGGAATTGCCCTGAAAGCATAGGAAAAGAGGCACAACGTCGACAATGATGCACTTGGCCAAAAAGGGCGTATGCTTTTTTTCCTGAATATATACAGGAAAAAACGCATATGCCCTTTTTGGCCAACCAAGCAAGCCTGTAAAGGAAATCTGCACTACAATGAAGTCTCACTGGCCCCTGGGCAAAAGGGCCATCTGAAAAAAGTGTAAAATCCAGAAAGGTAGGACAGGATATGGAGAACAGGGAGCCTTTTAATGCTGATTGGCAGGATGTAAATTGTGAAGAGCCACCCTGGAGCAGTGTATGGTGTTTCCTGAAACACATAAGAAATAAAGCAACACAGCCTATGGCAATTGCACTTATGGTCCTATTGCTTAGGGAAATTAAAATCAAAAACAGAGAGCCACCCCAATATTTGGGACGGCTGTGTTCACAAGAAGCTCGTCTACAGTAACAGGTCAATATCCCAGAAAGCAAAATATGGATAAAGAAGTTGTGGCACGTACGTGCAATGCAATATCACTCAGCAATGAAATCTGTGTCATCAGGCCCGTAGCGGCATAGTGAGTGGATGCAGGTACGGTGATTCTACGTGAACTACGTCACACAGAAAAAGAAACATCATAAGATATCAGTAATACACGGAATGTAAACTTGACTACACATGAACTGAATTACAAAACAGAACAGGGTCTCAAATTTAGAAAACCAACTAGTGCTTGCTTATGGGGAAAGGTGCGTTGGGGTGCTTCATAAAACCAGAGACTGAAATTAGCACAGATAACTTTCCATAAGCCAAATATGTAATAGACAAGACCTACTCCTTGCTCAACGAAATGGACCCAACACCACATATTCAACGCCTAGGAATATACCTGACTAGGAAGAATCTTAAAACCCATGGATATATATGTCTCCGTAAGAGAATCAAGCGTGTGTACAGCGGCATAAACGCAGCAGTGAAAATCCGATAAATCCCATTATCAAAATAAATTTCAAAAAAAAATCATAAAGACAGTGAAATAGAGAGCAATTCTTAAATAATTCACTCAGGGCATGTGATGCAACCGGGATTTAACACATCTACACCCAGAGCTGGTTGAGACATAAGGCTGGACACTTCAGGCTGATAGCATTGGTGAGTTTCGGTGAGCAAATGCAGACCCTTTGAAGTCATACTGCATGGTACCCATTCCATGGGTCCCAACTCTCCAGGTTCAAGGGATTCTTCCTCCAGCTAAAACATGCATGGGAAACCAAGAGTATCGTCCACCATGTGATTGGGAAATGATTTAAAATGCATCTCAGTTTTCGTATCCTGGTCCTCGGGTTCACCATTCCAGATGCTTTACTAACACTCTCCCCGCTTGGAGAGTCAGTGCCTTTAACCTCCTCTTTGGCACAGCTTGCAATTTCTGTGCAAAATGAACAGGAATAGGGAGAACCAATGAGAGACTAGCTGTAGGTGTCTGCACGGGCAAATGTAACGCTCATTGCCCACCAGGAAGAGGAATTAAACAAAGGCTCAGTGTGCCCTGCTGGAAACAGATTAGGGCCTGAAGCAATCCTGCGGTTTTGTGCCCAGCTCACAAGAAAGCGAGTTGAAGAAAGGAGCTCAGGGGCACTGTAATTCACAAACCTGCAGAGTTATAAATGACAGCTTTCCTCCAAAAATATATTGAAGTAAACCTGCGAAGGGGACTTGAAAGCGGGGCAGAATTTCAGGAAAACGATTGCAGGGGGTAGACTGGAATTGCCCTGAAAGCATAGGAAAAGAGGCAGAACGTCGACAATGATGCACTTGGCCAAAAAGGGCGTATGCGTTTTTTCCTGAATATATTCAGGAAAAAACGCATACGCCTTTTTTGGCCAACCAAGCAAGCCTGTAAATGAAATCTGCACTACAATGAAGTCTCACTGCCCCCCTGGCAAAAGGGCCATCTGAAAAAAGTGTAAAATCCAGAAAGGTAAGACAGGATATGGAGAACAGGGAGCCTTGTTATGCTGATTGGCAGGATGTAAATTGCCAGCAGCCACCCTGGAGAAGTGTATGGTGTTTCCTGAAACACGAAAGAAACAAAGCAACACAGCCTATGGCACTTCCACTTATGGTCCTATAGCTTACGGAAATTAAAATCAAAAACAGACAGCCACCCCAATATTTGAGACGGCTGTGTTCACAAGAAGCTCGTCTACAGTATCAGGTAAATATCCCAGAAAGCAAAAAATGGATAAAGAACTTGTGGCACGTACGTACAATGCAATATCACTCAGCAATGAAATCTGTGTCATCAGGCCCATAGCGGCATAGTGAGTGGATGCAGGTACGGTGATTCTACGTGAACTACGTCACACAGAAAAAGAAACATCATAAGATATCACGAATACACGGAATGTAAACTTGACTACACATGAACTGAATTACAAAATAGAAAAGGGTCTCAAATTTAGAAAACCAACTAGTGCTTGCTTATGGGGAAAGGTGCCTTGGGGTGCTGCATAAAACCAGAGACTGAAATTAGCACAGATAACTTTCCATAAGCCCAATATGTAATAGACAAGACCTACTCCTTGCTCAACGAAATGGACCCAACACCACATATTCAACGCCTAGGAATATACCTGACTAGGAAGAATCTTAAAACCCATGGATATATATGTCTCCGTAAGAGAATCAAGGGTGTGTACAGCGGCCGAAAGGCAGCAGTGAAAATCCGATAAATCCCATTATCAAAATAAATTTCGAAAACAAAACACAAAGACAGTGAAATAGAGAGCAATTCTTAAATAATTCACTCAGGGCATGTGATGCAACCGGGATTGACCACATCTACACCCAGAGCTGGTTGAGACATAAGGCTGGACACTTCAGGCTGATAGCATTGGTGAGTTTAGGTGAGCAAATGCACACCCTTTGAAGTCATACTGTATGGTACCTATTCCATGGGTCCCAACTCTTCAGGTTCAAGGGATTCTTCCTCCAGCTAAAACATGCATGTGAAACCCACAGTATGGTCCACCGTGTTATGGGGAAATGATTTAAAATGCATCTCAGTTTTCGTATCCTGGTCCTCGGGTTCACCATTCCAGATGATTTACTAACAGTCTCCCTGCTTGGAGAGTCAGTGCCTTTAACCTCCTGTTTGGCACACCTTGCAATTTCTGTGCAAGATGAACAGGAATAGGGAGAACCAATGAGAGACTAGCTGTAGGTGTCTGCACGGGCAAATGTAACGCTCATTTCCCACCAGGAAGAGGAATTTACCAAAGGCTCAGCATGCCCTGCCCGAAACAGATTAGGGCCTGAAGCAATCCTGCGGTTTTGTGCCCAGTTCACAAGAAAGCGAGTTGAAGAAAGGAGCTCAGGGGCACTGTAATTCACAAACCTGCAGAGTTATAAATGACAGCTATCCTCCAAAAATATATTGAAGTAAGCCTGCGAAGGGGACTTGAAAGCGGGGCAGAATTTCAGGAAAACGATTGCAGGGGGTAGACTGGAATTGCCCTGAAAGCATAGGAAAAGAGGCAGAACGTCGACAATGATGCACTTGGCCAAAAAGGGCGTATGCGTTTTTTCCTGAATATATTCAGGGAAAAACGCATACGCCCTTTTTGGCCAACCAAGCAAGCCTGTAAAGGAAATCTGCACTACAATGAAGTCTCACTGCCCCCCTGGCAAGAGGGCCATCTGAAAAAAGTGTAAAATCCAGAAAGGTAGGACAGGATATGGAGAACAGGGAGCCTTGTTATGCTGATTGGCAGGATGTAAATTGCCAGCAGCCAGCCTGGAGAAGTGTATGGTGTTTCCTGAAACACATAAGAAACAAAGCAACACAGTCTATGGCACTTCCACTTATGGTCCTATAGCTTACGGAAATTAAAATCAAAAACAGACAGCCACCCCAATATTTGGGACGGCTGTGTTCACAAGAAGCTCGTCTACAGTAACAGGTAAATATCCCAGAAAGCAAAATATGGATAAAGAAGTTGTGGCACGTACGTACAATGCAATATCACTCAGCAATGAAATCTGTGTCATCAGGCCCGTAGCGGCATAGTGAGTGGATGCAGGTACGGTGATTCTACGTGAACTACGTCACACAGAAAAAGAAACATCATAAGATATCACTAATACACGGAATGTAAACTTGACTACACATGAACTGAATTACAAAACAGAACAGGGTCTCAAATTTAGAAAACCAACTAGTGCTTGCTTATGGGGAAAGGTGCCTTGGGGTGCTTCATAAAACCAGAGACTGAAATTAGCACAGATAACTTTCCATAAGCCAAATATGTAATACACAAGACCTACTCCTTGCTCAACGAAATGGACCCAACACCACATATTCAACGCCTAGGAATATACCTGACTAGGAAGAATCTTAAAACCCATGGATATATATGTCTCCATAAGAGAATCAAGCGTGTGTACAGCGGCATAAACGCAGCAGTGAAAATCCGATAAATCCCATTATCAAAATAAATTTCAAAAAAAAATCATAAAGACAGTGAAATAGAGAGCAATTCTTAAATAATTCACTCAGGGCATGTGATGCAACCGGGAATTAACACATCTACACCCAGAGCTGGTTGAGACATAAGGCTGGACACTTCAGGCTGATAGCATTGGTGAGTTTCGGTGAGCAAATGCAGACCCTTTGAAGTCATACTGCATGGTACCCATTCCATTGGTCCCAACTCTCCAGGTTCAAGGGATTCTTCCTCCAGCTAAAACATGCATGGGAAACCAAGAGTATCGTCCACCATGTGATTGGGAAATGATTTAAAATGCATCTCAGTTTTCGTATCCTGGTCCTCGGGTTCACCATTCCAGATGCTTTACTAACACTCTCCCCACTTGGAGAGTCAGTGCCTTTAACCTCCTCTTTGGCACATCTTGCAATTTCTGTGCAAAATGAACAGGAATAGGGAGAACCAATGAGAGACTAGCTGTAGGTGTCTGCACGGGCAAATGTAATGCTCATTGCCCACCAGGAAGAGGAATTAAACAAAGGCTCAGTGTGCCCTGCTGGAAACAGATTAGGGCCTGAAGCAATCCTGCGGTTTTGTGCCCAGCTCACAAGAAAGCGAGTTGAAGAAAGGAGCTCAGGGGCACTGTAATTCACAAACCTGCAGAGTTATAAATGACAGCTTTCCTCCAAAAATATATTGAAGTAAGCCTGCGAAGGGGACTTGAAAGCGGGGCAGAATTTCAGGAAAACGATTGCAGGGGGTAGACTGGAATTGCCCTGAAAGCATAGGAAAAGAGGCAGAACGTCGACAATGATGCACTTGGCCAAAAAGGGCGTATGCGTTTTTTCCTGAATATATTCAGGAAAAAACGCATACGCCCTTTTTGGCCAACCAAGCAAGCCTGTAAATGAAATCTGCACTACAATGAAGTCTCACTGCCCCCCGGGCAAAAGGGCCATCTGAAAAAAGTGTAAAATCCAGAAAGGTAGGACAGGATATGGAGAACAGGGAGCCTTGTTATGCTGATTGGCAGGATGTAAATTGCCAGCAGCCACCCTGGAGAAGTGTATGGTGTTTCCTGAAACACGAAAGAAACAAAGCAACACAGCCTATGGCACTTCTACTTATGGTCCTATAGCTTACGGAAATTAAAATCAAAAACAGACAGCCACCCCAATATTTGAGACGGCTGTGTTCACAAGAAGCTCGTCTACAGTATCAGGTAAATATCCCAGAAAGCAAAAAATGGATAAAGAACTTGTGGCACGTACGTACAATGCAATATCACTCAGCAATGAAATCTGTGTCATCAGGCCCATAGCGGCATAGTGAGTGGATGCAGGTACGGTGATTCTACGTGAACTACGTCACACAGAAAAAGAAACATCATAAGATATCACGAATACACGGAATGTAAACTTGACTACACATGAACTGAATTACAAAATAGAAAAGGGTCTCAAATTTAGAAAACCAACTAGTGCTTTCTTATGGGGAAAGGTGCCTTGGGGTGCTGCATAAAACCAGAGACTGAAATTAGCACAGATAACTTTCCATAAGCCCAATATGTAATAGACAAGACCTACTCCTTGCTCAACGAAATGGACCCAACACCACATATTCAACGCCTAGGAATATACCTGACTAGGAAGAATCTTAAAACCCATGGATATATATGTCTCCGTAAGAGAATCAAGGGTGTGTACAGCGGCCGAAAGGCAGCAGTGAAAATCCGATAAATCCCATTATCAAAATAAATTTCGAAAACAAAACACAAAGACAGTGAAATAGAGAGCAATTCTTAAATAATTCACTCAGGGCATGTGATGCAACCGGGATTGACCACATCTACACCCAGAGCTGGTTGAGACATAAGGCTGGACACTTCAGGCTGATAGCATTGGTGAGTTTCGGTGAGCAAATGCACACCCTTTGAAGTCATACTGTATGGTACCTATTCCATGGGTCCCAACTCTTCAGGTTCAAGGGATTCTTCCTCCAGCTAAAACATGCATGTGAAACCCACAGTATGGTCCAGCGTGTTATGGGGAAATGATTTAAAATGCATCTCAGTTTTCGTATCCTGGTCCTCGGGTTCACCATTCCAGATGATTTACTAACAGTCTCCCTGCTTGGAGAGTCAGTGCCTTTAACCTCCTGTTTGGCACAGCTTGCAATTTCTGTGCAAGATGAACAGGAATAGGGAGAACCAATGAGAGACTAGCTGTAGGTGTCTGCACGGGCAAATGTAACGCTCATTTCCCACCAGGAAGAGGAATTTACCAAAGGCTCAGCATGCCCTGCCCGAAACAGATTAGGGCCTGAAGCAATCCTGCGGTTTTGTGCCCAGTTCACAAGAAAGCGAGTTGAAGAAAGGAGCTCAGGGGCACTGTAATTCACAAACCTGCAGAGTTATAAATGACAGCTATCCTCCAAAAATATATTGAAGTAAGCCTGCGAAGGGGACTTGAAAGCGGGGCAGAATTTCAGGAAAACGATTGCAGGGGGTAGACTGGAATTGCCCTGAAAGCATAGGAAAAGAGGCAGAACGTCGACAATGATGCACTTGGCCAAAAAGGGCGTATGCGTTTTTTCCTGAATATATTCAGGGAAAAACGCATACGCCCTTTTTGGCCAACCAAGCAAGCCTGTAAAGGAAATCTGCACTACAATGAAGTCTCACTGCCCCCCGGGCAAGAGGGCCATCTGAAAAAAGTGTAAAATCCAGAAAGGTAGGACAGGATATGGAGAACAGGGAGCCTTGTTATGCTGATTGGCAGGATGTAAATTGCCAGCAGCCAGCCTGGAGAAGTGTATGGTGTTTCCTGAAACACATAAGAAACAAAGCAACACAGTCTATGGCACTTCCACTTATGGTCCTATAGCTTACGGAAATTAAAATCAAAAACAGACAGCCACCCCAATATTTGGGACGGCTGTGTTCACAAGAAGCTCGTCTACAGTAACAGGTAAATATCCCAGAAAGCAAAATATGGATAAAGAAGTTGTGGCACGTACGTACAATGCAATATCACTCAGCAATGAAATCTGTGTCATCAGGCCCGTAGCGGCATAGTGAGTGGATGCAGGTACGGTGATTCTACGTGAACTACGTCACACAGAAAAAGAAACATCATAAGATATCACTAATACACGGAATGTAAACTTGACTACACATGAACTGAATTACAAAACAGAACAGGGTCTCAAATTTAGAAAACCAACTAGTGCTTGCTTATGGGGAAAGGTGCGTTGGGGTGCTTCATAAAACCAGAGACTGAAATTAGCACAGATAACTTTCCATAAGCCAAATATGTAATACACAAGACCTACTCCTTGCTCAACGAAATGGACCCAACACCACATATTCAACGCCTAGGAATATACCTGACTAGGAAGAATCTTAAAACCCATGGATATATATGTCTCCATAAGAGAATCAAGCGTGTGTACAGCGGCATAAACGCAGCAGTGAAAATCCGATAAATCCCATTATCAAAATAAATTTCAAAAAAAAATCATAAAGACAGTGAAATAGAGAGCAATTCTTAAATAATTCACTCAGGGCATGTGATGCAACCGGGAATTAACACATCTACACCCAGAGCTGGTTGAGACATAAGGCTGGACACTTCAGGCTGATAGCATTGGTGAGTTTCGGTGAGCAAATGCAGACCCTTTGAAGTCATACTGCATGGTACCCATTCCATTGGTCCCAACTCTCCAGGTTCAAGGGATTCTTCCTCCAGCTAAAACATGCATGGGAAACCAAGAGTATCGTCCACCATGTGATTGGGAAATGATTTAAAATGCATCTCAGTTTTCGTATCCTGGTCCTCGGGTTCACCATTCCAGATGCTTTACTAACACTCTCCCCACTTGGAGAGTCAGTGCCTTTAACCTCCTCTTTGGCACAGCTTGCAATTTCTGTGCAAAATGAACAGGAATAGGGAGAACCAATGAGAGACTAGCTGTAGGTGTCTGCACGGGCAAATGTAATGCTCATTGCCCACCAGGAAGAGGAATTAAACAAAGGCTCAGTGTGCCCTGCTGGAAACAGATTAGGGCCTGAAGCAATCCTGCGGTTTTGTGCCCAGCTCACAAGAAAGCGAGTTGAAGAAAGGAGCTCAGGGGCACTGTAATTCACAAACCTGCAGAGTTATAAATGACAGCTTTCCTCCAAAAATATATTGAAGTAAGCCTGCGAAGGGGACTTGAAAGCGGGGCAGAATTTCAGGAAAACGATTGCAGGGGGTAGACTGGAATTGCCCTGAAAGCATAGGAAAAGAGGCAGAACGTCGACAATGATGCACTTGGCCAAAAAGGGCGTATGCGTTTTTTCCTGAATATATTCAGGAAAAAACGCATACGCCCTTTTTGGCCAACCAAGCAAGCCTGTAAATGAAATCTGCACTACAATGAAGTCTCACTGCCCCCCGGGCAAAAGGGCCATCTGAAAAAAGTGTAAAATCCAGAAAGGTAGGACAGGATATGGAGAACAGGGAGCCTTGTTATGCTGATTGGCAGGATGTAAATTGCCAGCAGCCACCCTGGAGAAGTGTATGGTGTTTCCTGAAACACGAAAGAAACAAAGCAACACAGCCTATGGCACTTCTACTTATGGTCCTATAGCTTACGGAAATTAAAATCAAAAACAGACAGCCACCCCAATATTTGAGACGGCTGTGTTCACAAGAAGCTCGTCTACAGTATCAGGTAAATATCCCAGAAAGCAAAAAATGGATAAAGAACTTGTGGCACGTACGTACAATGCAATATCACTCAGCAATGAAATCTGTGTCATCAGGCCCATAGCGGCATAGTGAGTGGATGCAGGTACGGTGATTCTACGTGAACTACGTCACACAGAAAAAGAAACATCATAAGATATCACGAATACACGGAATGTAAACTTGACTACACATGAACTGAATTACAAAATAGAAAAGGGTCTCAAATTTAGAAAACCAACTAGTGCTTTCTTATGGGGAAAGGTGCCTTGGGGTGCTGCATAAAACCAGAGACTGAAATTAGCACAGATAACTTTCCATAAGCCCAATATGTAATAGACAAGACCTACTCCTTGCTCAACGAAATGGACCCAACACCACATATTCAACGCCTAGGAATATACCTGACTAGGAAGAATCTTAAAACCCATGGATATATATGTCTCCGTAAGAGAATCAAGGGTGTGTACAGCGGCCGAAAGGCAGCAGTGAAAATCCGATAAATCCCATTATCAAAATAAATTTCGAAAACAAAACACAAAGACAGTGAAATAGAGAGCAATTCTTAAATAATTCACTCAGGGCATGTGATGCAACCGGGATTGACCACATCTACACCCAGAGCTGGTTGAGACATAAGGCTGGACACTTCAGGCTGATAGCATTGGTGAGTTTCGGTGAGCAAATGCACACCCTTTGAAGTCATACTGTATGGTACCTATTCCATGGGTCCCAACTCTTCAGGTTCAAGGGATTCTTCCTCCAGCTAAAACATGCATGTGAAACCCACAGTATGGTCCAGCGTGTTATGGGGAAATGATTTAAAATGCATCTCAGTTTTCGTATCCTGGTCCTCGGGTTCACCATTCCAGATGATTTACTAACAGTCTCCCTGCTTGGAGAGTCAGTGCCTTTAACCTCCTGTTTGGCACAGCTTGCAATTTCTGTGCAAGATGAACAGGAATAGGGAGAACCAATGAGAGACTAGCTGTAGGTGTCTGCACGGGCAAATGTAACGCTCATTTCCCACCAGGAAGAGGAATTTACCAAAGGCTCAGCATGCCCTGCCCGAAACAGATTAGGGCCTGAAGCAATCCTGCGGTTTTGTGCCCAGTTCACAAGAAAGCGAGTTGAAGAAAGGAGCTCAGGGGCACTGTAATTCACAAACCTGCAGAGTTATAAATGACAGCTATCCTCCAAAAATATATTGAAGTAAGCCTGCGAAGGGGACTTGAAAGCGGGGCAGAATTTCAGGAAAACGATTGCAGGGGGTAGACTGGAATTGCCCTGAAAGCATAGGAAAAGAGGCACAACGTCGACAATGATGCACTTGGCCAAAAAGGGCGTATGCTTTTTTTCCTGAATATATTCAGGAAAAAACGCATACGCCCTTTTTGGCCAACCAAGCAAGCCTGTAAATGAAATCTGCACTACAATGAAGTCTCACTGCCCCCCTGGCAAAAGGGCCATCTGAAAAAAGTGTAAAATCCAGAAAGGTAGGACAGGATATGGAGAACAGGGAGCCTTGTTATGCTGATTGGCAGGATGTAAATTGCCAGCAGCCAGCCTGGAGAAGTGTATGGTGTTTCCTGAAACACATAAGAAACAAAGCAACACAGTCTATGGCACTTCCACTTATGGTCCTATAGCTTACGGAAATTAAAATCAAAAACAGACAGCCACCCCAATATTTGGGACGGCTGTGTTCACAAGAAGCTCGTCTACAGTATCAGGTAAATATCCCAGAAAGCAAAAAATGGATAAAGAAGTTGTGGCACGTACGTGCAATGCAGTATCACTCAGCAATGAAATCTGTGTCATCTGGCACGTAGCGGCATAGTGAGTGGATGCAGGTACGGTGATTCTACGTGAACTACGTCACACATAAAAAGAAACATCATAAGATATCACTAATACACGGAATGTAAACTTGACTACACATGAACTGAATTACAAAACAGAACAGGGTCTCAAATTTAGAAAACCAACTAGTGCTTGCTTATGGGGAAAGGTGCCTTGGGGTGCTGCATAAAACCAGAGACTGAAATTAGCACAGATAACATTCCATAAGCCAAATATGTAATAGACAAGACCTACTCCTTGCTCAACGAAATGGACTCAACACCACATATTGAACGCCTCGGAATATACCTGACTAGGAAGAATCTTAAAACCCATGGATATATATGTCTCCGTAAGAGAATCAAGCGTGTGTACAGCGGCATAAACGCAGCAGTGAAAATCCGATAAATCGCACTTTCAAAATAAATTTCAAAAACAAAACACAAAGACAGTGAAATAGAGAGCAATTCTTAAATAATTCACTCAGGGCATGTGATGCAACCGGGATTGACCACATCTACACCCAGAGCTGGTTGAGACATAAGGCTGGACACTTCAGGCTGATAACATTGGTGAGTTTCGGTGAGCAAATGCAGACCCTTTGAAGTCATACTGCATGGTACCCATTCCATGGGTCCCAACTCTCCAGGTTCAAGGGATTCTTCCTCCAGCTAAAACATGCATGGGAAACCCAGAGTATCGTCCACCGTGTGATTGGGAAACGATTTAAAATGCATCTCAGTTTTCGTATCCTGGTCCTCGGGTTCACCATTCCAGATGCTTTACTAACACTCTCCCCGCTTGGAGAGTCAGTGCCTTTAACCTCCTGTTTGGCACTGCTTGCAATTTCTGTGCAAGATGAACAGGAATAGGGAGAACCAATGAGAAACTACCTCTAGGTGTCTGCACGGGCAAATGTAACCCTCATTGCCCACCAGGAAGAGGAATTAAACAAAGGCTCAGTGTGCCCTGCTGGAAACAGATTAGGGCCTGAAGCAATCCTGCGGTTTTGTGCCCAGCTCAAAAGAAAGCGAGTTGAAGTACGGAGCTCAGGGGCACTGTAATTCACAAACCTGCAGAGTTATAATTGACAGCTATCCTCCAAATATATATTGAAGTAAGCCTGCGAAGGGGACTTGAAAGCGGGGCAGAATTTCAGGAAAACGATTGCAGGGGGTAGACTGGAATTGCACTGAAAGCATAGGAAAAGAGGCACAACGTCGACAATGATGCACTTGGCCAAAAATGGTGTATGCGTTTTTTCCTGAATATATTCAGGAAAAAACGCATACGCCCTTTTTGGCAAACCAAGCAAGCCTGTAAAGGAAATCTGCAAAAAAATGAAGTCTCACTGCCAACCGGGCAAAAGGGCCATCTGAAAAAAGTGTAAAATCCAGAAAGGTAGGACAGGATATGGAGAACAGGGAGCCTTGTTATGCTGATTGGCAGGATGTAAATTGCCAGCAGCCACCCTGGAGAAGTGTATGGTGTTTCCTGAAACACGAAAGAAACAAAGCAACACAGCCTATGGCACTTCTACTTATGGTCCTATAGCTTACGGAAATTAAAATCAAAAACAGACAGCCACCCCAATATTTGAGACGGCTGTGTTCACAAGAAGCTCGTCTACAGTATCAGGTAAATATCCCAGAAAGCAAAAAATGGATAAAGAACTTGTGGCACGTACGTACAATGCAATATCACTCAGCAATGAAATCTGTGTCATCAGGCCCATAGCGGCATAGTGAGTGGATGCAGGTACGGTGATTCTACGTGAACTACGTCACACAGAAAAAGAAACATCATAAGATATCACGAATACACGGAATGTAAACTTGACTACACATGAACTGAATTACAAAATAGAAAAGGGTCTCAAATTTAGAAAACCAACTAGTGCTTTCTTATGGGGAAAGGTGCCTTGGGGTGCTGCATAAAACCAGAGACTGAAATTAGCACAGATAACTTTCCATAAGCCCAATATGTAATAGACAAGACCTACTCCTTGCTCAACGAAATGGACCCAACACCACATATTCAACGCCTAGGAATATACCTGACTAGGAAGAATCTTAAAACCCATGGATATATATGTCTCCGTAAGAGAATCAAGGGTGTGTACAGCGGCCGAAAGGCAGCAGTGAAAATCCGATAAATCCCATTATCAAAATAAATTTCGAAAACAAAACACAAAGACAGTGAAATAGAGAGCAATTCTTAAATAATTCACTCAGGGCATGTGATGCAACCGGGATTGACCACATCTACACCCAGAGCTGGTTGAGACATAAGGCTGGACACTTCAGGCTGATAGCATTGGTGAGTTTCGGTGAGCAAATGCACACCCTTTGAAGTCATACTGTATGGTACCTATTCCATGGGTCCCAACTCTTCAGGTTCAAGGGATTCTTCCTCCAGCTAAAACATGCATGTGAAACCCACAGTATGGTCCAGCGTGTTATGGGGAAATGATTTAAAATGCATCTCAGTTTTCGTATCCTGGTCCTCGGGTTCACCATTCCAGATGATTTACTAACAGTCTCCCTGCTTGGAGAGTCAGTGCCTTTAACCTCCTGTTTGGCACAGCTTGCAATTTCTGTGCAAGATGAACAGGAATAGGGAGAACCAATGAGAGACTAGCTGTAGGTGTCTGCACGGGCAAATGTAACGCTCATTTCCCACCAGGAAGAGGAATTTACCAAAGGCTCAGCATGCCCTGCCCGAAACAGATTAGGGCCTGAAGCAATCCTGCGGTTTTGTGCCCAGTTCACAAGAAAGCGAGTTGAAGAAAGGAGCTCAGGGGCACTGTAATTCACAAACCTGCAGAGTTATAAATGACAGCTATCCTCCAAAAATATATTGAAGTAAGCCTGCGAAGGGGACTTGAAAGCGGGGCAGAATTTCAGGAAAACGATTGCAGGGGGTAGACTGGAATTGCCCTGAAAGCATAGGAAAAGAGGCAGAACGTCGACAATGATGCACTTGGCCAAAAAGGGCGTATGTGTTTTTTCCTGAATATATTCAGGAAAAAACGCATACGCCCTTTTTGGCCAACCAAGCAAGCCTGTAAATGAAATCTGCACTACAATGAAGTCTCACTGCCCCCCGGGCAAGAGGGCCATCTGAAAAAAGTGTAAAATCCAGAAAGGTAGGACAGGATATGGAGAACAGGGAGCCTTGTTATGCTGATTGGCAGGATGTAAATTGCCAGCAGCCAGCCTGGAGAAGTGTATGGTGTTTCCTGAAACACATAAGAAACAAAGCAACACAGTCTATGGCACTTCCACTTATGGTCCTATAGCTTACGGAAATTAAAATCAAAAACAGACAGCCACCCCAATATTTGGGACGGCTGTGTTCACAAGAAGCTCGTCTACAGTATCAGGTAAATATCCCAGAAAGCAAAAAATGGATAAAGAAGTTGTGGCACGTACGTGCAATGCAGTATCACTCAGCAATGAAATCTGTGTCATCTGGCACGTAGCGGCATAGTGAGTGGATGCAGGTACGGTGATTCTACGTGAACTACGTCACACATAAAAAGAAACATCATAAGATATCACTAATACACGGAATGTAAACTTGACTACACATGAACTGAATTACAAAACAGAACAGGGTCTCAAATTTAGAAAACCAACTAGTGCTTGCTTATGGGGAAAGGTGCCTTGGGGTGCTGCATAAAACCAGAGACTGAAATTAGCACAGATAACATTCCATAAGCCAAATATGTAATAGACAAGACCTACTCCTTGCTCAACGAAATGGACTCAACACCACATATTCAACGCCTAGGAATATACCTGATTAGGAAGAATCTTAAAACCCATGGATTTATATGTCTCCGTAAGAGAATCAAGCGTGTGTACAGCGGCATAAACGCAGCAGTGAAAATCCGATAAATCGCACTTTCAAAATAAATTTCAAAAACAAAACACAAAGACAGTGAAATAGAGAGCAATTCTTAAATAATTCACTCAGGGCATGTGATGCAACCGGGATTGACCACATCTACACCCAGAGCTGGTTGAGACATAAGGCTGGACACTTCAGGCTGATAACATTGGTGAGTTTCGGTGAGCAAATGCAGACCCTTTGAAGTCATACTGCATGGTACCCATTCCATGGGTCCCAACTCTCCAGGTTCAAGGGATTCTTCCTCCAGCTAAAACATGCATGGGAAACCCAGAGTATCGTCCACCGTGTGATTGGGAAACGATTTAAAATGCATCTCAGTTTTCGTATCCTGGTCCTCGGGTTCACCATTCCAGATGCTTTACTAACACTCTCCCCGCTTGGAGAGTCAGTGCCTTTAACCTCCTGTTTGGCACTGCTTGCAATTTCTGTGCAAGATGAACAGGAATAGGGAGAACCAATGAGAAACTACCTCTAGGTGTCTGCACGGGCAAATGTAACCCTCATTGCCCACCAGGAAGAGGAATTAAACAAAGGCTCAGTGTGCCCTGCTGGAAACAGATTAGGGCCTGAAGCAATCCTGCGGTTTTGTGCCCAGCTCAAAAGAAAGCGAGTTGAAGTACGGAGCTCAGGGGCACTGTAATTCACAAACCTGCAGAGTTATAATTGACAGCTATCCTCCAAAAATATATTGAAGTAAGCCTGCGAAGGGGACTTGAAAGCGGGGCAGAATTTCAGGAAAACGATTGCAGGGGGTAGACTGGAATTGCACTGAAAGCATAGGAAAAGAGGCACAACGTCGACAATGATGCACTTGGCCAAAAATGGTGTATGCGTTTTTTCCTGAATATATTCAGGAAAAAACGCATACGCCCTTTTTGGCAAACCAAGCAAGCCTGTAAAGGAAATCTGCAAAAAAATGAAGTCTCACTGCCAACCGGGCAAAAGGGCCATCTGAAAAAAGTGTAAAATCCAGAAAGGTAGGACAGGATATGGAGAACAGGGAGCCTTGTTATGCTGATTGGCAGGATGTAAATTGCCAGCAGCCACCCTGGAGAAGTGTATGGTGTTTCCTGAAACACGTAAGAAACAAAGCAACACAGCCTATATCACTTCCACTTATGGTCCTATAGCTTACGGAAATTAAAATCAAAAACAGACAGCCACCCCAATATTTGGGACGGCTGTGTTCACAAGAAGCTCGTCTACAGTAACAGGTAAATATCCCAGAAAGCAAAAAATGGATAAAGAAGTTGTGGCACGTACGTACAATGCAATATCACTCAGCAATGAAATCTGTGTCATCAGGCCCGTAGCGGCATAGTGAGTGGATGCAGGTACGGTGATTCTACGTGAACTACGTCACACAGAAAAAGAAACATCATAAGATATCACTAATACACGGAATGTAAACTTGACTACACATGAACTGAATTACAAAACAGAACAGGGTCTCAAATTTAGAAAACCAACTAGTGCTTGCTTATGGGGAAAGGTGCCTTTGGGTACTGCATAAAATCAGAGTCTGAAATTAGCTCAGATAACTTTCCATAAGCCAAATATGTAATAGACAAGACCTACTCCTTGCTCAACGAAATGGACCCAACACCACATATTCAACGCCTAGGAATATACCTGACTAGGAAGAATCTTAAAACCCATGGATATATATGTCTCCGTAAGAGAATCAAGCGTGTGTACAGCGGCATAAACGCAGCAGTGAAAATCCGATAAATCCCATTATGAAAATAAATTTCGAAAACAAAACACAAAGACAGTGAAATAGAGAGCAATTCTTAAATAATTCACTCAGGGCATGTGATGCAACCGGGATTTAACACATCTACACCCAGAGCTGGTTGAGACATAAGGCTGGACACTTCAGGCTGATAGCATTGGTGAGTTTCGGTGAGCAAATGCAGACCCTTTGAAGTCATACTGCATGGTACCCATTCCATGGGTCCCAACTCTCCAGGTTCAAGGGATTCTTCCTCCAGCTAAAACATGCATGGGAAACCAAGAGTATCGTCCACCATGTGATTGGGAAATGATTTAAAATGCATCTCAGTTTTCGTATCCTGGTCCTCGGGTTCACCATTCCAGATGCTTTACTAACACTCTCCCCGCTTGGAGAGTCAGTGCCTTTAACCTCCTCTTTGGCACAGCTTGCAATTTCTGTGCAAAATGAACAGGAATAGGGAGAACCAATGAGAGACTAGCTGTAGGTGTCTGCACGGGCAAATGTAACGCTCATTGCCCACCAGGAAGAGGAATTAAACAAAGGCTCAGTGTGCCCTGCTGGAAACAGATTAGGGCCTGAAGCAATCCTGCGGTTTTGTGCCCAGCTCACAAGAAAGCGAGTTGAAGAAAGGAGCTCAGGGGCACTGTAATTCACAAACCTGCAGAGTAATAAATGACAGCTTTCCTCCAAAAATATATTGAAGTAAGCCTGCGAAGGGGACTTGAAAGCGGGGCAGAATTTCAGGAAAACGATTGCAGGGGGTAGACTGGAATTGCCCTGAAAGCATAGGAAAAGAGGCAGAACGTCGACAATGATGCACTTGGCCAAAAAGGGCGTATGCGTTTTTTCCTGAATATATTCAGGAAAAAACGCATACGCCCTTTTTGGCCAACCAAGCAAGCCTGTAAAGGAAATCTGCACTACAATGAAGTCTCACTGCCCCCCTGGCAAAAGGGCCATCTGAAAAAAGTGTAAAATCCAGAAAGGTAGGACAGGATATGGAGAACAGGGAGCCTTGTTATGCTGATTGGCAGGATGTAAATTGCCAGCAACCACCCTGGAGAAGTGTATGGTGTTTCCTGAAACACGAAAGAAACAAAGCAACACAGCCTATGGCACTTCCACTTATGGTCCTATAGCTTACGGAAATTAAAATCAAAAACAGACAGCCACCCCAATATTTGAGACGGCTGTGTTCACAAGAAGCTCGTCTACAGTATCAGGTAAATATCCCAGAAAGCAAAAAATGGATAAAGAACTTGTGGCACGTACGTACAATGCAATATCACTCAGCAATGAAATCTGTGTCATCAGGCCCATAGCGGCATAGTGAGTGGATGCAGGTACGGTGATTCTACGTGAACTACGTCACACAGAAAAAGAAACATCATAAGATATCACGAATACACGGAATGTAAACTTGACTACACATGAACTGAATTACAAAATAGAAAAGGGTCTCAAATTTAGAAAACCAACTAGTGCTTGCTTATGGGGAAAGGTGCCTTGGGGTGCTGCATAAAACCAGAGACTGAAATTAGCACAGATAACTTTCCATAAGCCCAATATGTAATAGACAAGACCTACTCCTTGCTCAACGAAATGGACCCAACACCACATATTCAACGCCTAGGAATATACCTGACTAGGAAGAATCTTAAAACCCATGGATATATATGTCTCCGTAAGAGAATCAAGGGTGTGTACAGCGGCCGAAAGGCAGCAGTGAAAATCCGATAAATCCCATTATCAAAATAAATTTCGAAAACAAAACACAAAGACAGTGAAATAGAGAGCAATTCTTAAATAATTCACTCAGGGCATGTGATGCAACCGGGATTGACCACATCTACACCCAGAGCTGGTTGAGACATAAGGCTGGACACTTCAGGCTGATAGCATTGGTGAGTTTAGGTGAGCAAATGCACACCCTTTGAAGTCATACTGTATGGTACCTATTCCATGGGTCCCAACTCTTCAGGTTCAAGGGATTCTTCCTCCAGCTAAAACATGCATGTGAAACCCACAGTATGGTCCACCGTGTTATGGGGAAATGATTTAAAATGCATCTCAGTTTTCGTATCCTGGTCCTCGGGTTCACCATTCCAGATGATTTACTAACAGTCTCCCTGCTTGGAGAGTCAGTGCCTTTAACCTCCTGTTTGGCACAGCTTGCAATTTCTGTGCAAGATGAACAGGAATAGGGAGAACCAATGAGAGACTAGCTGTAGGTGTCTGCACGGGCAAATGTAACGCTCATTTCCCACCAGGAAGAGGAATTTACCAAAGGCTCAGCATGCCCTGCCCGAAACAGATTAGGGCCTGAAGCAATCCTGCGGTTTTGTGCCCAGTTCACAAGAAAGCGAGTTGAAGAAAGGAGCTCAGGGGCACTGTAATTCACAAACCTGCAGAGTTATAAATGACAGCTATCCTCCAAAAATATATTGAAGTAAGCCTGCGAAGGGGACTTGAAAGCGGGGCAGAATTTCAGGAAAACGATTGCAGGGGGTAGACTGGAATTGCCCTGAAAGCATAGGAAAAGAGGCAGAACGTCGACAATGATGCACTTGGCCAAAAAGGGCGTATGTGTTTTTTCCTGAATATATTCAGGAAAAAACGCATACGCCCTTTTTGGCCAACCAAGCAAGCCTGTAAATGAAATCTGCACTACAATGAAGTCTCACTGCCCCCCGGGCAAGAGGGCCATCTGAAAAAAGTGTAAAATCCAGAAAGGTAGGACAGGATATGGAGAACAGGGAGCCTTGTTATGCTGATTGGCAGGATGTAAATTGCCAGCAGCCAGCCTGGAGAAGTGTATGGTGTTTCCTGAAACACATAAGAAACAAAGCAACACAGTCTATGGCACTTCCACTTATGGTCCTATAGCTTACGGAAATTAAAATC
>NW_027077454.1:0-130000 GCF_963924675.1 Phocoena phocoena
AAGAAACAAAGCAACACAGCCTATGGCCCTTCAAGTTATGGTCCCAAAGATTACGGAAATTAAAATCAAAAACAGAGAGCCACCCCAAAGTTTGGGACGGCTGTGTTCCCAAGAAGCTCGTCTACAGTACCAGGTAAATATCCCAGAAAGCAAAAAATGGATAAATAATTTGTGGCACGTACGTGCAATGCAATATCACTCAGAAATCTGTGTCATCAGGCCCGTAGCGGCATAGTGAGTGGATGCAGGTACGGTGATTCTACGTGAACTACCTCACACAGAAAAAGAAACATCATAAGATATCACTAATACACGGAATGTAAACATGACTACACATGAAGTGAATTACAAAACAGAACAGGGTCTCAAATTTAGAAAACCAACTAGTGCTTGCTTATGGGGAAAGGTGCCTTGGGGTGCTGCATAAAACCAGAGACTGAAATTAGCACAGATAACATTCCATAAGCCAAATATGTAATAGACAAGACCTACACCTTGCTCAACGAAATGGCCTCAACACCACATATTCAACGCCTAGGAATATACCTGACTAGGAAGAATCTTAAAACCCATGGATTTATATGTCTCCGTAAGAGAATCAAGCGTGTGTACAGCGGCCGAAACGCAGCAGTGAAAATCTGATAAATCCCATTATGAAAATAAATTTCAAAAACAAAACACAAAGACAGTGAAATAGAGAGCAATTCTTAAATAATTCACTCAGGGCATGTGATGCAACCGGGATTGACCACATCTACACCCAGAGCTGGTTGAGACATAAGGCTGGACACTTCAGGCTGATAGCATTGGTGAGTTTCGGTGAGCAAATGCAGACCCTTTGAAGTCATACTGCATGGTACCCATTCCATGGGTCCCAACTCTCCAGGTTCAAGGCATTCTTCCTCCAGCTACAACATGCATGGGAAACACAGAGTATCGTCCACCGTGTGATTGGGAGACGATTTAAAATGCATCTCAGTTTTCGATTCCTGGTCCTCGGGTTCACCATTCCAGATGCTTTACTAACACTCTCCCCGCTTGGAGAGTCAGTGCCTTTAACCTCGTCTTTGGCACAGCTTGCAATTTCTGTGCAAGATGAACAGGAATAGGGAGAACCAATGAGAGACTAGCTGTAGGTGTCTGCACGGGCAAATGTAACGCTCATTTCCCACCAGGAAGAGGAATTAAACAAAGGCTCAGTGTGCCCTGCCGGAAACAGATTAGGGCCTGAAGCAATCCTGCGGTTTTGTGCCCAGCTCACAAGAAAGCGAGTTGAAGAAAGGAGCTCAGGGGCACTGTAATTCACAAACCTGCAGAGTTATAAATGACAGCTATCCTCCAAAAATATATTGAAGTAAGCCTGCGAAGGGGACTTGAAATCGGGGCAGAATTTCAGGAAAACGATTGCAGGGGGTAGACTGGAATTGCCCTGAAACATAGGAAAAGAGGCACAACGTCGACAATGATGCACTTGGCCAAAAAGGGCGTATGCGTTTTTTCCTGAATATATTCAGGAAAAAACGCGTACGCTCTTTTTGGCCAACCAAGCAAGCCTGTAAAGGAAATCTGCACTACAATAAAGTCTCACTGCCCCCCGGGCAAAAGGGCCATCTGAATAAAGTGTAAAATCCAGAAAGGTAGGACAGGATATGGAGAACAGGGAGCCTTGTTATGCTGATTGGCAGGATGTAAATTGCCAGCAGCCACCCTGGAGAAATGTATGGTGTTTCCTGAAACACGTAAGAAAGAAAGCAACACAGCCTATGGCACTTCCACTTATGGTCCTATAGCTTACGGAAATTAAAATCAAAAACAGACAGCCACCCCAATATTTGGGACGGCTGTTTTCACAAGAAGCTCGTCTACAGTATCAGGTAAATATCCCAGAAAGCAAAAAATGGATAAAGAAGTTGTGGCACGTACGTACAATGCAATATCACTCAGCAATGTAATCTGTGTCATCAGGCCCGTAGCGGCATAGTCAGTGGATGCAGATACGGTGATTCTACGTGAACTACGTCACACAGAAAAAGATACATCATAAGATATCACTAATACACGGAATGAAAACTTGACTACACATGAACTGAATTACAAAACAGAACAGGGTCTCAAATTTAGAAAACCAACTAGTGCTTGCTTATGGGGAAAGGTGCGTTGGGGTGCTGCGTAAAACCAGAGACTGAAATTAGCACAGATAACTTTCCATAAGCCAAATATGTAATAGACAAGACCTACTCCTTGCTCAACGAAATGGACCCAACACCACATATTCAACGCCTAGGAATATACCTGACTAGGAAGAATCTTAAAACCCATGGATATATATGTCTCCGTAAGAGAATCAAGCGTGTGTACAGCGGCCGAAACGCAGCAGTGAAAATCCGATAAATCCCATTATCAAAATAAATTTCGAAAACAAAAC
Organism: Phocoena phocoena; assembly: GCF_963924675.1. NCBI lineage: Eukaryota > Metazoa > Chordata > Mammalia > Artiodactyla > Phocoenidae > Phocoena > Phocoena phocoena. The sequence continues at coordinate 2,426 of NW_027077454.1, forward strand.
ACAAAGACAGTGAAATAGAGAGCAATTCTTAAATAATTCACTGAGGGCATGTGATGCAACCGGGATTGACCACATCTACACCCAGAGCTGGTTGAGACATAAGGCTGGACACTTCAGGCTGATAGCATTGGTGAGTTTCGGTGAGCAAATGCAGACCCTTTGAAGTCATACTGCATGGTACCCATTCCATGGGTCCCAAATCTCCAGGTTCAAGGGATTCTTCCTGCAGCTAAAACATGCATGGGAAACCCAGAGTATCGTCCACCGTGTGATTGGGAAACGATTTAAAATGCATCTCAGTTTTCGTATCCTGGTCCTCGGGTTCAACATTCCAGATGCTTTACTAACACTCTCCCCGCTTGGAGTGTCAGTGCCTTTAACCTCCTCTTTGGCACAGCTTGCCATTTCTGTGCAAGATGAACAGGAATAGGGAGAACCAATGAGAGACTAGCTGTAGGTGTCTGCACGGGCAAATGTAATGCTCATTGCCCACCAGGAAAAGGAATTAAACAAAGGCTCAGCGTGCCCTGCTGAAAACAGATTAGGGCCTGAAGCAATCCTGCGGTTTTGTGCCCAGCTCACAAGAAAGCGAGTTGAAGAAAGGAGCTCAGGGGCACTGTAATTCACAAACCTGCAGAGTTATAAATGACAGCTATCCTCCAAAAATATATTGAAGTAAGCCTGCGAAGGGGACTTGAAAGCGGGGCAGAATTTCAGGAAAACGATTGCAGGGGGTAGACAGGAATTGCCCTGAAAGCATAGGAAAAGAGGCATAACGTCGACAATGATGCACTTGGCCAAAAAGGGCGTATGCGTTTTTTCCTGAATATATTCAGGAAAAAACGCATACGCCCTTTTTGGCCAACCAAGCAAGCCTGTAAAGGAAATCTGCACTACAATGAAGTCTCACTGCCCCCCGGGCAAAAGGGACATCTGAAAAAAGTGTAAAATCCAGAAAGGTAGGACAGGATATGGAGAACAGGGAGCCTTGTTATGCTGATTGGCAGGATGTAAATTGCCAGCAGCCACCCTGGAGAAGTGTATGGTGTTTCCTGAAACACGTAAGAAACAAAGCAACACAGCCTATGGCACTTCCACTTATGGTCCTATAGCTTACGGAAATTAAAATCAAAAACAGACAGCCACCCCAATATTTGGGACGGCTGTGTTCACAAGAAGCTCGTCTACAGTATCAGGTAAATATCCCAGAAAGCAAAAAATGGATAAAGAAGTTGTGGCACGTACGTACAATGCAATATCACTCAGCAATGAAATCTGTGTCATCAGGCCCGTAGCGGCATAGTGAGTGGATGCAGGTACGGTGATTCTACGTGAACTACGTCACACAGAAAAAGAAACATCATAAGATATCACTAATACACGGAATGTAAACTTGACTACACATGAACTGAATTACAAAACAGAACAGGGTCTCAAATTTAGAAAACCAACTAGTGCTTGCTTATGGGGAAAGGTGCCTTGGGGTGCTGCATAAAACCAGAGACTGAAATTAGCACAGATAACATTCCATAAGCCAAATATGTAATAGACAAGACCTACTCCTTGCTCAACGAAATGGACTCAACACCACATATTCAAGGCCTAGGAATATACCTGACTAGGAAGAATCTTAAAACCCATGGATATATATGTCTCCGTAAGAGAATCAAGCGTGTGTACAGCGGCCGAAATGCAGCAGTGAAAATCCGATAAATCCCATTATCAAAATAAATTTCGAAACAAAACACAAAGACAGTGAAATAGAGAGCAATTCTTAAATAATTCACTCAGGGAATGTGATGCAACCGGGATTGACCACATCTACACCCAGAGCTGGTGGACACATAAGGCTGGACACTTCAGGCTGATAGCATTGGTGAGTTTCGGTGAGCAAATGCAGACCCTTTGAAGTCATACTGCATGGTACCTATTCCATGGGTCCCAACTCTTCAGGTTCAAGGGATTCTTCCTCCAGCTAAAACATGCATGGGAAACCCACAGTATGGTCCACCGTGTGATTGGGAAACGATTTACAATGCATCTCAGTTTTCGTATCCTGGTCCTCGGGTTCACCATTCCAGATGCTTTACTAACACTCTCCCTGCTTGGAGAGTCAGTGCCTTTAAACTCCTGTTTGGCACAGCTTGCAATTTCTGTGCAAGATGAACATGAATAGGGAGAACCAATGAGAGACTAGCTGTAGGTGTCTGAACGGGCAAATGTAACGCTCATTTCCCACCAGGAAGAGGAATTAACCAAAGGCTCAGCATGCCCTGCCTGAAGCAGATTAGGGCCTGAAGCAATCCTGCGGTTTTGTGCCCAGCTCACAAAAAAGCGAGTTGAAGAAAGGACCTCAGGGGCACAGTAATTCACAAACCTGCAGAGTTATAAATGACAGCTATCCTCCAAAAATATTTTGAACTAAGCCTGCGAAGGGGACTTGAAAGCGGGGCAGAATTTCAGGAAAACGATTGCAGGGGGTAGACTGGAATTGCCCTGAAAGCATAGGAAAAGAGGCAGAACGTCGACAATGATGCACTTGGCCAAAAAGTGCGTATACGTTTTTTCCTGAATGTATTCAGGAAAAAACGCATACGCCCTTTTTGGCCAACCAAGCAAGCCTGTATAGGAAATCTGCACTACAATGAAGTCTCACTGCCCCCCGGGCAAAATGGCCATCTGAAAAAAGTGTAAAATCCAGAAAGGTAGGACAGGATATGGAGAACAGGGAGCCTTGTTATGCTGATTGGCAGGATGTAAATTGCCAACAGCCACCCTGGAGAAGTGTATGGTGTTTCCTGAAACACGTAAGAAATAAAGCAACACAGCCTATGGCAATTGCACTTATGGTCCTATTCCTTAGGGAAATTAAAATCAAAAACAGAGAGCCACCCCAAAGTTTGGGACGGCTGTGTTCCCAAGAAGCTCGTCTACAGTACCAGGTAAATATCCCAGAAAGCAAAAAATGGATAAAGAAGTTGTGGCACGTACCTGCAATGCAGTATCACTCAGCAATGAAATCTGTGTCATCAGGCCCGTAGCGGCATAGTGAGTGGATGCAGGTACGGTGATTCTACGTGAACTACGTCACACAGAAAAAGAAACATCATAAGATATCACTAATACACGGAATGTAAACTTGACTACACATGAACTGAATTACAAAACAGAACAGGGTCTCAAATTTAGAAAACCAACTAGTGCTTGCTTATGGGGAAAGGTGCCTTGGGGTGCTGCATAAAACCAGAGACTGAAATTTGCACAGATAACTTTCCATAAGCCAAATATGTAATAGACAAGACCTACTACTTGCTCAACGAAATGGACCCAACACCACATATTTAACGCCTAGGAATATACCTGACTAGGAAGAATCTTAAAACCCATGGATATATATGTCTCCGTAAGAGAATCAAGCGTGTATACAGTGGGCGAAACGCAGCAGTGAAAATTCGATAAATCCCATTATCAAAATAAATTTCGAAAACAAAACACAAAGACAGTGAAATAGAGAGCAATTCTTAAATAATTCACTCAGGGCATGTGATGCAACCGGGATTTACCACATCTACACCCAGAGCTGGTTGAGACATAAGGCTGGACATTTGGGGCTGATAGCATTGGTGAGTTTCGGTGAGCAAATGCAGACCCTTTGAAGTCATACTGCATGGTACCCATTCCATGGGTCCCAACTCTCCAGGTTCAAGGGATTCTTCCTCCAGCTAAAACATGCATGGGAAACCCAGAGTATCGTCCACCGTGTGATTGGGAAACGATTTAAAATGCATCTCAGTTTTCGTATCCTGGTTCTCGGGTTCACCATTCCAGATGCTTACTAACACTCTCCCCGCTTGGAGAGTCAGTGCCTTTAACCTCCTGTTTGGCACAGCTTGCAATTTCTGTGCAAGATGAACAGGAATAGGGAGAACCAATGAGAGACTAGATGTAGGTGTCTGCACGGGCAAATGTAACGCTCATTGCCGACCAGGAAGAGGAATTAAACTAAGGCTCAGCATGCCCTGCTGAAAACAGGTTAGGGCCTGAAGCAATCCTGCGGTTTTTTGCCCAGCTCACAAGAAAGCGAGTTGAAGAAAGGAGCTCAGGGGCACTGTAATTCACAAACCTGCAGAGTTATAAATGACAGCTATCCTCCTAAAATATATTGAAGTAAGCCTGCGAAGGGGACTTGAAAGCGGGGCAGAATTTCAGGAAAACGATTGCAGGGGGTAGACTGGAATTGCCCTGAAAGCATAGGAATAGAAGCAGAACGTCGACAATGATGCACTTGGCCTAAAAGGGCGTATGCGTTTTTTCCTGAATATATTCAGGAAAAAACGCATACGCCCTTTTTGGCCAACCAAGCAAGCCTGTAAAGGAAATCTACACTACAATGAAGTCTCACTGCCTCCCGGGCAAGAGGGCCATCTGAAAAAAGTATAAAATCCAGAAAGTTAGGACAGGATATGGAGAACAGGGAGCCTTGTTATGCTGATTGGCAGGATGTAAATTGCCAACAGCCACCCTGGAGAATTGTATGGTGTTTCCTGAAACACATAAGAAATAAAGCAACACAGCCTATGGCAATTGCACTTATGGTCCTATTCCTTAGGGAAATTAAAATCAAAAACAGAGAGCCACCCCAAAGTTTGGGACGGCTGTGTTCCCAAGAAGCTCGTCTACAGTACCAGGTAAATATCCCAGAAAGCAAAAAATGGATAAAGATGTTGTGGCACGTACGTGCAATGCAGTATCACTCAGCAATGAAATCTGTGTCATCAGGCCCGTAGCGGCATAGTGAGTGGATGCAGGTATGGTGAGTCTACGTGAACTACGTCACACAGAAAAAGAAACATCATAAGATATCACTAATACACGGAATGTAAACTTGACTACACATGAACTGAATTACAAAACAGAACAGGGTCTCAAATTTAGAAAACCAACTAGTGCTTGCTTATGGGGAAAGGTGCCATGGGGTGCTGCATAAAACCAGAGACTGAAATTAGCACAGATAACATTCCATAAGCCAAATATGTAATAGCCAAGACCTACTCCTTGCTCAACGAAATGGACTCAACACCACATATTCAACGCCTAGGAATATACCTGACTAGGAAGAATCTTAAAACTCATGGATATATATGTCTCCGTAAGAGAATCAAGCGTGTGTACAGCGGCCGAAACGCAGCAGTGAAAATCCGATAAATCCCATTATCAAAATAAATTTCGAAAACAAAACACAAAGACAGTGAAATAGAGAGCAATTCTTAAATAATTCACTCAGGGCATGTGATGCAACCGGGATGGACCACATCTACACCCAGAGCTGGTTGACACATAAGGCTGGACACTTCAGGCTGATAGCATTGGTGAGTTTCGGTGAGCAAATGCAGACCCTTTGAAGTCATACTGCATGGTACCTATTCCATGGGTCCCAACTCTTCAGGTTCAAGGGATTCTTCCTCCAGCTAAAATATGCATGGGAAACCCACAGTATGGTCCACCGTGTGATTGGGAAACGATTTAAAATGCATCTCAGTTTTCGTATCCTGGTCCTCGGGTTCACCATTCCAGATGCTTTACTAACACTCTCCCCGCTTGGAGAGTCAGTGCCTCTAAACTCCTGTTTGGCACAGCTTGCAATTTCTGTGCAAGATGAACAGGAATAGGGAGAACCAATGAGAGACTAGCTGTAGGTGTCGGCACGGGCAAATATAACGCTCATTTCCCACCAGGAAAAGGAATTAACCAAAGGCTCAGCATGCCCTGCCGGAAACAGATTAGGGCCTGAAGCAATCCTGCGGTTTTGTGCCCAGCTCACAAGAAAGCGAGTTGAAGAAAGGAGCTCAGGGGCACTGTAATTCACAAACCTGCAGAGTTATAAATGAGAGCTATCCTCCAAAAATATATTGAAGTAAGACTGCGAAGGGGACTTGAATGCGGGGCAGAATTTCTGGAAAACGATTGCAGTGGGTAGACTGGAATTGCCCTGAAAGCATAGGAAAAGAGGCAGAACGTCGACAATGATGCACTTGGCCAAAAAGGGCGTATGCGTTTTTTCCTGAATATATTCAGGAAAAAATGCATACGCCCTTTTTGCCCAACCAAGCAAGCCTGTAAAGGAAATCTGCACTACAATGAAGTCTCACTGCCCCCCGGGCAAAAGGGCCATCTGAAAAAAGTGTAAAATCCAGAAATGTAGGACAGGATATGGAGAACAGGGAGCCTTGTTATGCTGATTGGCAGGATGTAAATTGCCGGCAGCCACCCTGGAGAAGTGTATGGTGTTTCCTGAAACACGTAAGAAACAAAGCAACATAGCCTATGGCACTTCCACTTATGGTCCTATAACTTACGGAAATTAAAATCAAAAACAGACAGCCACCCCAAAGTTTGGGACGGCTGTGTTCACAAGAAGCTCGTCTACAGTATCAGGTAAATATCCCAGAAAGCAAAAAATGGATAAAGAAGTTGTGGCACGTACGTACAATGCAATATCACTCAGCAATGAAATTTGTGTCATCAGGCCCGTAGCGGCATAGTTAGTGGATGCAGGTACGGTGATTCTACGTGAACTACGTCACACAGAAAAAGAAACATCATAAGATATCACTAATACACGGAATGTAAACTTGACTACACATTAACTGAATTACAAAACAGAACAGGGTCTCAAATTTAGAAAACTAACTACTGCTTGCTTATGGGGAAAGGTGCGTTGGGGTGCTGCATAAAACCAGAGACTGAAATTAGCACAGATAACTTTCCATAAGCCAAATATGTAATAGACAAGACCTACTCCTTGCTCAACGAAATGGACCCAACACCACATATTCAACGCCTAGGAATATACCTGACTAGGAAGAATCTTAAAACCCATGGATATATATGTCTCCGTAAGAGAATCAAGCGTGTGTACAGCGGCCGAAACGCAACAGTGAAAATCTGATAAATCCCATTATCAAAATAAATTTCAAAAACAAAACACAAAGACAGTGAAATAGCAATTCTTAAATGATTCACTCAGAGCATGTGATGCAACCGGGATTGACCACATCTACACCCAGAGCTGGTTGAGACATAAGGCTGGACACTTCAGGCTGATAGCATTGGTGAGTTTCGGTGAGCAAATGCAGACCCTTTGAAGTCAAACTGCATGGTACCCATTCCATGGGTCCCAAATCTCCAGGTTCAAGGGATTCTTCCTTCAGCTAAAACATGCATGGGAAACACAGAGTATGGTACACCGTGAGATTGGGAAACGATTTAAAATGGATCTCAGTTTTCGTATCCTTGCCCTCGGGTTCACCATTCCAGATGCATTACTAACACTCTCCCCGCTTGGAGAGTCAGTGCCTTTAACCTCCTGTTTGGCACAGCTTGCAATTTCTGTGCAAGATGAACAGGAATAGGGAGAACCAATGAGAGACTAGCTGTAGGTGTCTGCACGGGCAAATGTAACGCTCATTTCCCACCAGGAAGAGGAATTAACCAAAGGCTCAGCGTGCCCTGCTGGAAACAGATTAGTGCCGGAAGCAATCCTGTGGTTTTGTGCCCAGCTCACAAGAAAGCGAGTTGAAGAAAGGAGCTCAGGGGCACTGTAATTCACAAACCTGCAGAGTTATAAATGACAGCTATCTTCCAAAAGTATATTGAAGTAAGCCTGCGAAGGGTACTTGAAAGCGGGGCAGAATTTCAGGAAAACGATTGCAGGGGGTAGACTGGAATTGCCCTGAAAGCATAGGAAAAGAGGCACAACGTCGACAATGATGCACTTGGCCAAAAAGGGCGTATGCGTTTTTTCCTGAATATATTCAGGAAAAAACGCATATGCACTTTTTGGCCAACCAAGCAAGCCTGTAAAGGAAATCTGCACTACAATGAAGTCTCACTGCCCCACTGGCAAAAGGGCCATCTGAAAAAAGTGTAAAATCCAGAAAGGTAGCACAGGATATGGAGAACAGGGAGCCTTGTTATGCTGATTGGGAGGATGTAATTTGCCAACAGCCACCCTGGAGAAGTGTATGGTGTTTCCTGAAACACATAAGAAATAAAGGAACACAACCTATGGCAATTGCACTTATGGTCCTCTTGCTTAGGGAAATTAAAATCAAAAACAGAGATCCACCCTAAAGTTTGGGACGGCTGTGTTCCCAAGAAGCTCGTCTACAGTACCAGGTAAATATCCCAGAAACCAAAAAATGGATAAAGAATTTGTGGCACGTACGTGCAATGCAATATCACTCAGCAATGAAATCTGTGTCATCAGGCACGTAGCGGCATAGTGAGTGGATGCAGGTACGGTGATTCTACGTGAACTACGTCACACAGAAAAAGAAACATCATAAGATATCACTAATACACGGAATGTAAATTTAACTACACATGAACTGAATTACAAAACAGAACAGGGTCTCAAATTTTGAAAACCAACTAGTGCTTGCTTATGGGGAAAGGTGCGTTGGGATGCTGCATAAAAGCAGAGACTGAAATTAGCACAGATAACTTTCCATAAGCCAAATATGTAATAGACAAGACCTACTCCTTGCTCAACGAAATGGACTCAACACCACATATTCAACGCCTAGGAATATACCTGACTAGGAAGAGTCTAAAAACCCATGGATATATATGTCATCGTAAGAGAATCAAGCGTGTGTACAGCGGCATTAACGCAGCAGTGAAAATCCGATAATTCCCATTATCAAAATAAATTTCGAAAACAAAACACAAAGACAGTGAAATAGAGAGCAATTCTTAAATAATTCACTCAGGGCATGTGATGCAACCGGGATTGACCACATCTACACCCACAGCTGGTTGAGACATAAGGCTGGACACTTCAGGCTGATAGCATTGGTGAGTTTCGGTGAGCAAATGCAGACCCTTTGAAGTCATACTGCATGGTACCTATTCCATGGGTCCCAACTCTTCAGGTTCAACGGATTCTTCCTCCAGCTAAAACATGCATGGGAAACCCACAGTATGGTCCACCGTGTGATTGGGAAACGATTTAAAATGCATCTCAGTTTTTGTATCCTGGTCCTCGGGTTCACCATTCCAGATGCTTTACTAACACTCTCCCCGCTTGGAGAGTCAGTGCCTTTAACCTCCTCTTTGGCACAGCTTGCAATTTCTGTGCAAGATGAACAGGAATAGGGAGAACAAATGAGAGACTAGCTGTAGGTTTCTGCACGGGCAAATGCAACGCTCATTGCCCACCAGGAAGAGGAATTAAACAAAGGCTCAGTGAGCCCTGCTGGAAACAGATTAGGGCCTGAAGCAATCCTGCGGTTTTGTGCCCAGCTCACAAGAAAGCGAGTTGAAGAAAGGAGCTCAGGGGCACTGTACTTCACAAACCTGCAGAGTTATAAATGACAGCTATCCTCCAAAAATATATTGAAGTCAGCCTGCGAAGGGGACTTGAAAGCGGGGCAGAATTTCAGGAAAACGATTGCAGGGGGTAGACTGGAATTGCCTGAAAGCATAGGAATAGAAGCAGAACGTCGACAATGATGCACTTGGCCAAAAAGGGCGTGTGCGTTTTTTCCTGAATATATTCAGGAAAAAACGCACACGCCCTTTTTGGCCAACCAAGCAAGCCTGTAAAGGAAATCTGCACTACAATGAAGTCTCACTGCCCCCCGGGCAAAAGGGACATCTGAAAAAAGTGTAAAATCCAGAAAGGTAGGACAGGATATGGAGAACAGGGAGCCTTGTTATGCTGATTGGCAGGATGTAAATTGCCAGCAGCCACCCTGGAGAAGTGTATGGTGTTTCCTGAAACACGTAAGAAACAAAGCAACACAGCCTATGGCACTTCCACTTATGGTCCTATAGCTTACGGAAATTAAAATCAAAAACAGACAGCCACCCCAATATTTGGGATGGCTGTGTTCACAAGAAGCTCGTCTACAGTATCAGGTAAATATCCCAGAAAGCAAAAAATGGATAAAGAAGTTGTGGCACGTACGTACAATGCAATATCACTCAGCAATGAAATCTGTGTCATCAGGCCCGTAGCGGCATAGTGAATGGATGCAGGTACGGTGATTCTACGTGAACTACGTCACACAGAAAAAGAAACATCATAAGATATCACTAATACACGGAATGTAAACTTGACTACACATGAAGTGAATTACAAAAAAGAACAGGGTCTCAAATTTAGAAAACCAACTAGTGCTTGCTTATGGGGAAAGGTGCCTTGGGGTGCTGCATAAAACCAGAGACTGAAATTAGCACAGATAACTTTCCATAAGCCAAATATGTAATAGACAAGACCTACTCCTTGCTCAACGAAATGGACCCAACACCACATATTCAACGCCTAGGAATATACCTGACTAGGAAGAATCTTAAAACCCATGGATATATATGTCTCCGTAAGAGAATCAATCGTGTGTACAGCGGCCGAAACGCAGCAGTGAGAATCCGATAAATCCCATTATCAAAATAAATTTCGAAAACAAAACACAAAGACAGTGAAATAGAGAGCAATTCTTAAATAATTCACTCAGGGCATGTGATGCAACCAGGATTGACCACATCTACACCCAGAGCTGGTTGAGACATAAGGCTGGACACTTCAGACTGATAGCATTGGTGAGTTTCGGTGAGCAAATGCAGACCCTTTGAAGTCATACTGCATGGTACCCATTCCATGGGTCCCAACTCTCCAGGTTCAAGGGATTCTTCCTCCAGCTAAAACATGCATGGGAAACCCAGAGTATCATCCACCGTGTGATTGGGAAACGATTTAAAATGCATCTCAGTTTTCGTATCCTGGTACTCGGGTTCACCATTCCAGATGCTTTACTAACACTCTCCCCGCTTGGAGAGTCAGTGCCTTTAACCTCCTGTTTGGCACAGCTTGCAATTTCTGTGCAAGATGAACAGGAATAGGGAGAACCAATGAGAGACTAGCTGTAGGTGTCTGTCCGGGAAATGTAACGCTCATTGCCCACCAGGAAGAGGAATTAAATAAAGGCTCAGTGTGCCCTGCTGGAAACAGATTAGGGCATGAAGCAATCCTGCGGTTTTTTGCCCAGCTCACAAGAAATCGAGTTGAAGAACGGAGCTCAGAGGCACTGTAATACACAAACCTGCAGAGTTATAAATGACAGCTATCCTCCAAAAGTATATTGAAGTAAGCCTGCGAAGGGGACTTGAAAGCGGGGCAGAATTTCAGGAAAAGGATTGCAGGGGGTAGACTGGAATTGCCCTGAAATCATAGGAAAAGAGGCAAAACGTCGACAATGATGCACTTGGCCAAAAAGGGCGTATGCGTTTTTTCCTGAATATATTCAGGAAAAAACGCATACGCCCTGTTTGGCCAAGCAAGCAAGCCTGTAAAGGAAATCTGCACTACAATGAAGTCTCACTGCCCCCCGGGCAAGAGGGCCATCTGAAAAAAGTGTAAAATCCAGAAAGGTAGGACAGGATATGGAGAACAGGGAGCCTTGTTATGCTGATTGGCAGGATGTAAATTGCCAACAACCACCCTGGAGAAGTGTATGGTGTTTCCTGAAACACGTAAGAAATAAAGCAACACAGCCTATGGCAATTGCACTTATGGTCCTATTCCTTAGGGAAATTAAAATCAAAAACAGAGAGCCACCCCAAAGTTTGGGACGGCTGTGTTCCCAAGAAGCTCGTCTACAGTATCAGGTAAATATCCCAGAAAGCAAAAAATGGATAAAGAAGTTGTGGCATGTACGTACAATGCAATATCACTCAGCAATGAAATCTGTGTCATCAGGCCCGTAGCGGCATAGTGAGAGCATGCAGGTACGGTGATTCCACGTGAACTACGTCACACAGAAAAAGAAACATCATAAGATATCACTAATACACGGAATGTAAACTTGACTACACATGAACTGAATTACAAAACAGAACAGGGACTCAAATTTAGAAAACCAACTAGTGCTTGCTTATGGGGAAAGGTGCCTTGGGGTGCTGCATAAAACCAGAGACTGAAATTAGCACAGATAACTTTCCATAGGCCAAATATGTAATAGACAAGACCTACTCCTTGCTCAACGAAATGGACCCAACACCACATATTCAACGCCTAGGAATATACCTGACTAGGAAGAATCTTAAAACCCATGGATATATATGTCTCCGTAAGAGAATCAAGCGTGTGTACAGCGGCCGAAACGCAGCAGTGAAAATCCGATAAATCCCATTATAAAAATAAATTTCGAAAACAAAACACAAAGACAGTGAAATCGAGAGCAATTCTTAACTAATTCACTCAGGGCATGTGATGCAACCGGGATTGACCACATCTACACCCAGAGCTGGTTGAGACATAAGGCTGGACACTTCAGGCTGATAGCATTGTTGAGTTTCGGTGAGCAAATGCAGACCCTTTGAAGTCAAACTGCATGGTACCCATTCCATGGGTCCCAAATCTCCAGGTTCAAGGGATTCTTCCTTCAGCTAAAACATGCATGGGAAACACAGAGTATGGTACACCGTGAGATTGGGAAACGATTTAAAATGGATCTCAGTTTTCGTATCCTTGCCCTCGGGTTCACCATTCCAGATGCATTACTAACACTCTCCCCGCTTGGAGAGTCAGTGCCTTTAACCTCCTGTTTGGCACAGCTTGCAATTTCTGTGCAAGATGAACAGCAATAGGGAGAACCAATGAGAGACTAGCTGTAGGTGTCTGCACGGGCAAATGTAACGCTCATTTCCCACCAGGAAGAGGAATTAACCAAAGGCTCAGCGTGCCCTGCTGGAAACAGATTAGTGCCGGAAGCAATCCTGCGGTTTTGTGCCCAGCTCACAAGAAAGCGAGTTGAAGAAAGGAGCTCAGGGGCAGTGTAATTCACAAACCTGCAGAGTTATAAATGACAGCTATCTTCCAAAAGTATATTGAAGTAAGCCTGCGAAGGGTACTTGAAAGCGGGGCAGAATTTCAGGAAAACGATTGCAGGGGGTAGACTGGAATTGCCCTGAAAGCATAGGAAAAGAGGCACAACGTCGACAATGATGCACTTGGCCAAAAAGGGCGTATGCGTTTTTTCCTGAATATATTCAGGAAAAAACGCATATGCACTTTTTGGCCAACCAAGCAAGCCTGTAAAGGAAATCTGCACTACAATGAAGTCTCACTGCCCCACTGGCAAAAGGGCCATCTGAAAAAAGTGTAAAATCCAGAAAGGTAGCACAGGATATGGAGAACAGGGAGCCTTGTTATGCTGATTGGGAGGATGTAAATTGCCAACAGCCACCGTGGAGAAGTGTATGGTGTTTCCTGAAACACATAAGAAATAAAGGAACACAACCTATGGCAATTGCACTTATGGTCCTCTTGCTTAGGGAAATTAAAATCAAAAACAGAGATCCACCCCAAAGTTTGGGACGGCTGTGTTCCCAAGAAGCTCGTCTACAGTACCAGGTAAATATCCCAGAAACCAAAAAATGGATAAAGAATTTGTGGCACGTACGTGCAATGCAATATCACTCAGCAATGAAATCTGTGTCATCAGGCACGTAGCGGCATAGTGAGTGGATGCAGGTACGGTGATTCTACGTGAACTACGTCACACAGAAAAAGAAACATCATAAGATATCACTAATACACGGAATGTAAATTTAACTACACATGAACTGAATTACAAAACAGAACAGGGTCTCAAATTTTGAAAACCAACTAGTGCTTGCTTATGGGGAAAGGTGCATTGGGATGCTGCATAAAAGCAGAGACTGAAATTAGCACAGATAACTTTCCATAAGCCAAATATGTAATAGACAAGACCTACTCCTTGCTCAACGAAATGGACTCAACACCACATATTCAACGCCTAGGAATATACCTGACTAGGAAGAGTCTAAAAACCCATGGATATATATGTCATCGTAAGAGAATCAAGCGTGTGTACAGCGGCATAAACGCAGCAGTGAAAATCCGATAAATCCCATTATCAAAATAAATTTCGAAAACAAAACACAAAGACAGTGAAATAGAGAGCAATTCTTAAATAATTCACTCAGGGCATGTGATGCAACCGGGATTGACCACATCTACACCCACAGCTGGTTGAGACATAAGGCTGGACACTTCAGGCTGATAGCATTGGTGAGTTTCGGTGAGCAAATGCAGACCCTTTGAAGTCATACTGCATGGTACCTATTCCATGGGTCCCAACTCTTCAGGTTCAAGGGATTCATCCTCCAGCTAAAACATGCATGGGAAACCCACAGTATGGTCCACCGTGTGATTGGGAAACGATTTAAAATGCATCTCAGTTTTTGTATCCTGGTCCTCGGGTTCACCATTCCAGATGCTTTACTAACACTCTCCCCGCTTGGAGAGTCAGTGCCTTTAACCTCCTCTTTGGCACAGCTTGCAATTTCTGTGCAAGATGAACAGGAATAGGGAGAACAAATGAGAGACTAGCTGTAGGTTTCTGCACGGGCAAATGCAACGCTCATTGCCCACCAGGAAGAGGAATTAAACAAAGGCTCAGTGAGCCCTGCTGGAAACAGATTAGGGCCTGAAGCAATCCTGCGGTTTTGTGCCCAGCTCACAAGAAAGCGAGTTGAAGAAAGGAGCTCAGGGGCACTGTACTTCACAAACCTGCAGAGTTATAAATGACAGCTATCCTCCAAAAATATATTGAAGTAAGCCTGCGAAGGGGACTTGAAAGCGGGGCAGAATTTCAGGAAAACGATTGCAGGGGGTAGACTGGAATTACCCTGAAAGCATAGGAATAGAAGCAGAACGTCGACAATGATGCACTTGGCCAAAAAGGGCGTGTGCGTTTTTTCCTGAATATATTCAGGAAAAAACGCACACGCCCTTTTTGGCCAACCAAGCAAGCCTGTAAAGGAAATCTGCACTACAATGAAGTCTCACTGCCCCCCGGGCAAAAGGGACATCTGAAAAAAGTGTAAAATCCAGAAAGGTAGGACAGGATATGGAGAACAGGGAGCCTTGTTATGCTGATTGGCAGGATGTAAATTGCCAGCAGCCACCCTGGAGAAGTGTATGGTGTTTCCTGAAACACGTAAGAAACAAAGCAACACAGCCTATGGCACTTCCACTTATGGTCCTATAGCTTACGGAAATTAAAATCAAAAACAGACAGCCACCCCAATATTTGGGACGGCTGTGTTCACAAGAACCTCGTCTACAGTATCAGGTAAATATCCCAGAAAGCAAAAAATGGATAAAGAAGTTGTGGCACGTACGTACAATGCAATATCACTCAGCAATGAAATCTGTGTCATCAGGCCCGTAGCGGCATAGTGAGTGGATGCAGGTACGGTGATTCTACGTGAACTACGTCACACAGAAAAAGAAACATCATAAGATATCACTAATACACGGAATGTAAACTTGACTACACATGAACTGAATTACAAAACAGAACAGGGTGTCAAATTTAGAAAACCAACTAGTGCTTGCTTATGGGGAAAGGTGCCTTGGGGTGCTGCATAAAACCAGAGACTGAAATTAGCACAGATAAATTTCCATAAGCCAAATATATAATAGACAAGTCCTACTCCTTGCTCAACGAAATGGACCCAACACCACATATTCAACGCCTATGAATATACCTGACTAGGAAGAATCTTAAAACCCATGGATATATATGTCTCCGTAAGAGTATCAAGCGTGTGTACAGCGGCCGAAACGCAGCAGTGAAAATCCGATAAATCCCATTATCAAAATAAATTTCGAAAACAAAACACAAAGACAGTGAAATAGAGAGCAATTCTTAAATAATTCACTCAGGGCATGTGATGCAACCAGGATTGACCACATCTACACCCAGAGCTGGTTGAGACATAAGGCTGGACACTTCAGACTGATAGCATTGGTGAGTTTCGGTGAGCAAATGCAGACCCTTTGAAGTCATACTGCATGGTACCCATTCCATGGGTCCCAACTCTCCAGGTTCAAGGGATTCTTCCTCCAGCTAAAACATGCATGGGAAACCCAGAGTATCATCCACCGTGTGATTGGGAAACGATTTAAAATGCATCTCAGTTTTCGTATCCTGGTACTCGGGTTCACCATTCCAGATGCTTTACTAACACTCTCCCCGCTTGGAGAGTCAGTGCCTTTAACCTCCTGTTTGGCACAGCTTGCAATTTCTGTGCAAGATGAACAGGAATAGGGAGAACCAATGAGAGACTAGCTGTAGGTGTCTGCCCGGGAAATGTAACGCTCATTGCCCACCAGGAAGAGGAATTAAATAAAGGCTCAGTGTGCCCTGCTGGAAACAGATTAGGGCATGAAGCAATCCTGCGGTTTTTTGCCCAGCTCACAAGAAATCGAGTTGAAGAACGGAGCTCAGAGGCACTGTAATACACAAACCTGCAGAGTTATAAATGACAGCTATCCTCCAAAAGTATATTGAAGTAAGCCTGCGAAGGGGACTTGAAAGCGGGGCAGAATTTCAGGAAAAGGATTGCAGGGGGTAGACTGGAATTGCCCTGAAAGCATAGGAAAAGAGGCAAAACGTCGACAATGATGCACTTGGCCAAAAAGGGCGTATGCGTTTTTTCCTGAATATATTCAGGAAAAAACGCATACGCCCTGTTTGGCCAAGAAAGCAAGCCTGTAAAGGAAATCTGCACTACAATGAAGTCTCACTGCCCCCCGGGCAAGAGGGCCATCTGAAAAAAGTGTAAAATCCAGAAAGGTAGGACAGGATATGGAGAACAGGGAGCCTTGTTATGCTGATTGGCAGGATGTAAATTGCCAACAACCACCCTGGAGAAGTGTATGGTGTTTCCTGAAACACGTAAGAAATAAAGCAACACAGCCTATGGCAATTGCACTTATGGTCCTATTCCTTAGGGAAATTAAAATCAAAAACAGAGAGCCACCCCAAAGTTTGGGACGGCTGTGTTCCCAAGAAGCTCGTCTACAGTATCAGGTAAATATCCCAGAAAGCAAAAAATGGATAAAGAAGTTGTGGCACGTACGTACAATGCAATATCACTCAGCAATGAAATCTGTGTCATCAGGCCCGTAGCGGCATAGTGAGTGGATGCAGGTACGGTGATTCTACGTGAACTACGATACACAGAAAAAGAAACATCATAAGATATCACTAATACACGGAATGTAAACTTGACTACACATGAACTGAATTACAAAACAGAACAGGGTCTCAAATTTAGAAAACCAACTAGTGCTTGCTTATGGGAATAGTTGCCTTGGGGTGCTGCATAAAACCAGAGACTGAAATTAGCACAGATAACTTTCCATAAGCCAAATATGTAATAGACAAGACCTACTCCTTGCTCAACGAAATGGACCCAACACCACATATTCAATGCCTAGGAATATACCTCACTAGGAAGAATCTTAAAACCCATGGATATATATGTCTCCGTAAGAGAATCAAGCGTGTGTACAGCGGCCGAAACGCAGCAGTGAAAATCCGATAAATCCCATTATCAAAATAAATTTTGAAAACAAAACACAAAGACAGTGAAATAGAGAGCAATTCTTAAATAATTCACTCAGGGCATGTGATGCAACCGGGATTGACCACATCTACACCCAGAGCTGGTTGAGACATAAGGCTGGACACTTCAGGCTGATAGCATTGGTGAGTTTCGGTGAGCAAATGCAGACCCTTTGAAGTCATACTGCATGGTACCCATTCCATGGGTCCCAAATCTCCAGGTTCAAGGGATTCTTCCTGCAGCTAAAACATGCATGGGAAACCCAGAGTATCGTCCACCGTGTGATTGGGAAACGATTTAAAATGCATCTCAGTTTTCGTATCCTGGTCCTCGGGTTCAACATTCCAGATGCTTTACTAACACTCTCCCCGCTTGGAGTGTCAGTGCCTTTAACCTCCTCTTTGGCACAACTTGCAATTTCTGTGCAAGATGAACAGGAATAGGGAGAACCAATGAGAGACTAGCTGTAGGTGTCTGCACGGGCAAATGTAATGCTCATTGCCCACCAGGAAGAGGAATTAAACAAAGGCTCAGCGTGCCCTGCTGAAAACAGATTAGGGCCTGAAGCAATCCTGCGGTTTTGTGCCCAGCTCACAAGAAAGCGAGTTGAAGAAAGGAGCTCAGGGGCACTGTACTTCACAAACCTGCAGAGTTATAAATGACAGCTATCCTCCAAAAATATATTGAAGTAAGCCTGCGAAGGGGACTTGAAAGCGGGGCAGAATTTCAGGAAAACGATTGCAGGGGGTAGACAGGAATTGCCCTGAAAGCATAGGAAAAGAGGCATAACGTCGACAATGATGCACTTGGCCAAAAAGGGCGTATGCGTTTTTTCCTGAATATATTCAGGAAAAAACGCATACGCCCTTTTTGGCCAACCAAGCAAGCCTGTAAAGGAAATCTGCACTACAATGAAGTCTCACTGCCCCCCGGGCAAAAGGGACATCTGAAAAAAGTGTAAAATCCAGAAAGGTAGGACAGGATATGGAGAACAGGGAGCCTTGTTATGCTGATTGGCAGGATGTAAATTGCCAGCAGCCACCCTGGAGAAGTGTATGGTGTTTCCTGAAACACGTAAGAAACAAAGCAACACAGCCTATGGCACTTCCACTTATGGTCCTATAGCTTACAGAAATTAAAATCAAAAACAGACAGCCACCCCAATATTTGGGACGGCTGTGTTCACAAGAAGCTCGTCTACAGTATCAGGTAAATATCCCAGAAGGCAAAAAATGGATAAAGAAGTTGTGGCACGTACGTGCAATGCAGTATCACTCAGCAATGAAATCTGTGTCATCAGGCCCGTAGCGGCATAGTGATAGGATGCAGATACGGTGATTCTACGTGAACTACGTCACACAGAAAAAGAAACATCATAAGATATCACTAATACACGGAATGTAAACTTGACTACACATGAACTGAATTACAAAACAGAACAGGGTCTCAAATTTAGAAAACCAACTAGTGCTTGCTTATGGGGAAAGGTGCCTTGGGGTGCTGCATAAAACCAGAGACTGAAATTAGCACAGATAACATTCCATAAGCCAAATATGTAATAGACAAGACCTACTCCTTGCTCAACGAAATGGACTCAACACCACATATTCAACGCCTAGGAATATACCTGACTAGGAAGAATCTTAAAACCCATGGATATATATGTCTCCGTAAGAGAATCAAGCGTGTGTACAGCGGCCGAAACGCAGCAGTGAAAATCCGATAAATCCCATTATCAAAATAAATTTCGAAACAAAACACAAAGACAGTGAAATAGAGAGCAATTCTTAAATAATTCACTCAGGGAATGTGATGCAACCGGGATTGACCACATCTACACCCAGAGCTGGTGGACACATAAGGCTGGACACTTCAGGCTGATAGCATTGGTGAGTTTCGGTGAGCAAATGCAGACCCTTTGAAGTCATACTGCATGGTACCTATTCCATGGGTCCCAACTCTTCAGGTTCAAGGGATTCTTCCTCCAGCTAAAACATGCATGGGAAACCCACAGTATGGTCCACCGTGTGATTGGGAAACGATTTACAATGCATCTCAGTTTTCGTATCCTGGTCCTCGGGTTCACCATTCCAGATGCTTTACTAACACTCTCCCTGCTTGGAGAGTCAGTGCCTTTAAACTCCTGTTTGGCACAGCTTGCAATTTCTGTGCAAGATGAACATGAATAGGGAGAACCAATGAGAGACTAGCTGTAGGTGTCTGAACGGGCAAATGTAACGCTCATTTCCCACCAGGAAGAGGAATTAACCAAAGGCTCAGCATGCCCTGCCTGAAGCAGATTAGGGCCTGAAGCAATCCTGCGGTTTTGTGCCCAGCTCACAAAAAAGCGAGTTGAAGAAAGGACCTCAGGGGCACAGTAATTCACAAACCTGCAGAGTTATAAATGACAGCTATCCTCCAAAAATATATTGAACTAAGCCTGCGAAGGGGACTTGAAAGCGGGGCAGAATTTCAGGAAAACGATTGCAGGGGGTAGACTGGAATTGCCCTGAAAGCATAGGAAAAGAGGCAGAACGTCGACAATGATGCACTTGGCCAAAAAGTGCGTATACGTTTTTTCCTGAATGTATTCAGGAAAAAACGCATACGCCCTTTTTGGCCAACCAAGCAAGCCTGTATAGGAAATCTGCACTACAATGAAGTCTCACAGCCCCCCGGGCAAAATGGCCATCTGAAAAAAGTGTAAAATCCAGAAAGGTAGGACAGGATATGGAGAACAGGGAGCCTTGTTATGCTGATTGGCAGGATGTAAATTGCCAACAGCCACCCTGGAGAAGTGTATGGTGTTTCCTGAAACACGTAAGAAATAAAGCAACACAGCCTATGGCAATTGCACTTATGGTCCTATTCCTTAGGGAAATTAAAATCAAAAACAGAGAGCCACCCCAAAGTTTGGGACGGCTGTGTTCCCAAGAAGCTCGTCTACAGTACCAGGTAAATATCCCAGAAAGCAAAAAATGGATAAAGAAGTTGTGGCACGTACGTGCAATGCAGTATCACTCAGCAATGAAATCTGTGTCATCAGGCCCGTAGCAGCATAGTGAGTGGATGCAGGTACGGTGATTCTACGTGAACTACGTCACACAGAAAAAGAAACATCATAAGATATCACTAATGCACGGAATGTAAACTTGACTACACATGAACTGAATTACAAAACAGAACACGGTCTCAAATTTAGAAAACCAACTAGTGCTTGCTTATGGGGAAAGGTGCGTTGGGGTGCTGCATAAAACCAGAGACTGAAATTAGCACAGATAACATTCCATAAGCCAAATATGTAATAGACAAGGCCTACTCCTTGCTCAACGAAATGGACTCAACACCACATATTCAACGCCTAGGAATATACCTGACTAGGAAGAATCTTAAAACCCATGGATATATATGTCTCCGTAAGAGAATCAAGCGTGTGTACAGCGGCCGAAACGCAGCAGTGAAAATCCGGTAAATCCCATTATCAAAATAAATTTCGAAACAAAACACAAAGACAGTGAAATAGAGAGCAATTCTTAAATAATTCACTCAGGGAATGTGATGCAACCGGGATTGACCACATCTACACCCAGAGCTGGTTGACACATAAGGCTGGACACTTCAGGCTGATAGCATTGGTGAGTTTCGGTGAGCAAATGCAGACCCTTTGAAGTCATACTGCATGGTACCTATTCCATGGGTCCCAACTCTTCAGGTTCAAGGGATTCTTCCTCCAGCTAAAACATGCATGGGAAACTCAGAGTATCGTCCACCGTGTGATTGGGAAACGATTTAAAATGCATCTCAGTTTTCATATCCTGGTCCTCGGGTTCACCATTCCAGATGCTTTACTAACACTCTCCCTGCTCGGAGAGTCAGTGCCTTTAACCTCCTGTTTGGCACAGCTTGCAATTTCTGTGCAAGATGAACAGGAATAGGGAGAACCAATGAGAGACTAGCTGTAGGTGTCGGCACGGGCAAATATAACGCTCATTTCCCACCAGGAAAAGGAATTAACCAAAGGCTCAGCATGCCCTGCCGGAAACAGATTAGGGCCTGAAGCAATCCTGCGGTTTTGTGCCCAGCTCACAAGAAAGCGAGTTGAAGAAAGGAGCTCAGGGGCACTGTAATTCACAAACCTGCAGAGTTATAAATGACAGCTATCCTCCAAAAATATATTGAAGTAAGCCTTCGAAGGGGACTTGAAAGCAGGGCAGAATTTCAGGAAAACGATTGCAGGGGGTAGACTGGAATTGCCCTGAAAGCAGAGGAAAAGAGGCACAACGTCGACAATGATGCACTTGGCCAAAAAGGGCGTATGCGTTTTTTCCTGAATATATTCAGGAAAAAACGCATACGCCCTTTTTGGCCAACCAAGCAAGCCTGTAAAGGAAATCTGCACTACAATGAAGTCTCACTGCCCCCGGGGCAAAAGGGCCATCTGAAAAAATGTGTAAAATCCAGAAATGTAGGACAGGATATGGAGAACAGGGAGCCTTGTTATGCTGATTGGCAGGATGTAAATTGCCAGCAGCCACCCTGGAGAATTGTATGGTGTTTCCTGAAACACGTAAGTAACAAAGCAACACAGCCTATGGCACTTCCACTTATGGTCCTATTACTTAGGGAAATTAAAATCAAAAACAGAGAGCCACCCCAAAGTTTGGGACGGCTGTGTTCCCAAGAAGCTCGTCTACAGTACCAGGTAAATATTCCAGAAAGCAAAAAATGGATAAAGAAGTTGTGGCACGTACGTGCAATGCAGTATCACTCAGCAATGAAATCTGTGTCATCAGGCCCGTAGCGGCATAGTGAATGGATGCATGTACGGTGATTCTACGTGAACTACGTCACACAGAAAAAGAAACATCCTAAGATATCACTAATACACGGAATGTAAACTTGACTACACATGAACTGAATTACAAAACAGAACAGGGTCTCAAATTTAGAAAACCAACTAGTGCTTGCTTATGGGGAAAGGTGCCATGGGGTGCTGCATAAAACCAGAGACTGAAATTAGCACAGATAACATTCCATAAGCCAAATATGTAATAGACAAGACCTACTCCTAGCTCAACGAAATGGACTCAACACCACATATTCAACGCCTAGGAATATACCTGACTAGGAAGAATATTAAAACCCATGGATATATATGTCTCCGTAAGAGAATCAAGCGTGTGTACAGCGGCCGAAACGCAGCAGTGAAAATCCGATAAATCCCATTATCAAAATAAATTTCGAAAACAAAACACAAAGAAAGTGAAATAGAGAGCAATTCTTAAATAATTCACTCAGCGCATGTGATGCAACCGGGATGGACCACATCTACACCCAGAGCTGGTTGACACATAAGGCTGGACACTTCAGGCTGATAGCATTGGTGAGTTTCGGTGAGCAAATGCAGACCCTTTGAAGTCATACTGCATGGTACCTATTCCATGGGTCCCAACTCTTCAGGATCAAGGGATTCTTCCTCCAGCTAAAACATGCATGGGAAACCCACAGTATGGTCCACCGTGTGATTGGGAAACGATTTAAAATGCATCTCAGTTTTCGTAACCTGGTCCTCGGGTTCACCATTCCAGATGCTTTACTAACACTCTCCCTGCTTGGAGAGTCAGGGCCTTTAACCTCCTGTTTGGCACAGCTTGCAATTTCTGTGCAAGATGAACAGGAATAGGGAGAACCAATGAGAGACTAGCTGTAGGTGTCTGCACGGTCAAACGTAACGCTCATTTCCCACCAAGAAGAGGAATTAACCAAAGGCTCAGCATGCCCTGCCGGAAACAGATTAGGGCCTGAAGCAATCCTGCGGTTTTGTGCCCAGCTCACAAGAAAGCGAGTTGAAGAAAGGAGCTCAGGGGCACTGTAATTCACAAACCTGCAGAGTTATAAATGACAGCTATCCTCCAAAAATATATTGAAGTAAGCCTGCAAAGGGGACTTGAAAGCGGGGCATAATTTCAGGAAAACGATTGCAGGGGGTAGACTGGAATTGCCCTGAAAGCATAGGAAAAGAGGCAGAACGTCGACAATGATGCACTTGGCCAAAAAGGGCGTATGCGTTTTTTCCTGAATATATTCAGGAAAAAACGCATACGCACTTTTTGGCCAACCAAGCAAGCCTGTAAAGGAAATCTGCACCAAAATGAAGTCTCACTGCCCCCCGGGCAAAAGGGCCATCTGAAAAAAGTGTAAAATCCAGAAATGTAGGACAGGATATGGAGAACAGGGAGCCTTGTTATGCTGATTGGCAGGATGTAAATTGCCAGCAGCCACCCTGGAGAATTGTATGGTGTTTCCTGAAACACATATGAAATAAAGCAACACAGCCTATGGCAATTGCACTTATGGTCCTATTCCTTAGGGAAATTAAAATCAAAAACAGAGAGTCACCCCAAAGTTTGGGACGGCTGTGTTCCCAAGAAGCTCGTCTACAGTACCAGGTAAATATCCCAGAAAGCAAAAAATGGATAAAGAAGTTGTGGCACGTACGTGCAATGCAGTATCACTCAGCAATGAAATCTGTGTCATCAGGCCCGTAGCGGCATAGTGAGTGGATGCAGGTACGGTGATTCTACGTGAACTACGTCACACAGAAAAAGAAACATCATAAGATATCACTAATACACGGAATGTAAACTTGACTACACATGAACTGAATTACAAAACAGAACAGGGTCTCAAATTTAGAAAACCAACTAGTGCTTGCTTATGGGGAAAGGTGCGTTGGGGTGCTGCATAAAACCAGAGACTGAAATTAGCACAGATAACATTCCATAAGCCAAATATGTAATAGACAAGACCTACTCCTTGCTCAACGAAATGGACTCAACACCACATATTCAACGCCTAGGAATATACCTGACTAGGAAGAATCTTAAAACCCATGGATATATATGTCTCCGTAAGAGAATCAAGCGTGTGTACAGCGGCCGAAACGCAGCAGTGAAAATCCGATAAATCCCATTATCAAAATAAATTTCGAAACAAAACACAAAGACAGTGAAATAGAGAGCAATTCTTAAATAATTCACTCAGGGAATGTGATGCAACCGGGATTGACCACATCTACACCCAGAGCTGGTTGACACATAAGGCAGGACACTTCAGGCTGATAGCATTGGTGAGTTTCGGTGAGCAAATGCAGACCCTTTGAAGTCATACTGCATGGTACCCATTCCATGGGTCCCAACTCTCCAGGTTCAAGGGATTCTTCCTCCAGCTAAAACATGCATGGGAAACCCAGAGTATCGTCCACCGTGTGATTGGGAAACGATTTAAAATGCATCTCAGTTTTCGTATCCTGGTTCTCGGGTTCACCATTCCAGATGCTTACTAACACTCTCCCCGCTTGGAGAGTCAGTGCCTTTAACCTCCTGTTTGGCACAGCTTGCAATTTCTGTGCAAGATGAACAGGAATAGGGAGAACCAATGAGAGACTAGATGTAGGTGTCTGCACGGGCAAATGTAACGCTCATTGCCGACCAGGAAGAGGAATTAAACTAAGGCTCAGCATGCCCTGCTGAAAACAGGTTAGGGCCTGAAGCAATCCTGCGGTTTTTTGCCCAGCTCACAAGAAAGCGAGTTGAAGAAAGGAGCTCAGGGGCACTCTAATTCACAAACCTGCAGAGTTATAAATGACAGCTATCCTCCTAAAATATATTGAAGTAAGCCTGCGAAGGGGACTTGAAAGCGGGGCAGAATTTCAGGAAAACGATTGCAGGGGGTAGACTGGAATTGCCCTGAAAGCATAGGAATAGAAGCAGAACGTCGACAATGATGCACTTGGCCTAAAAGGGCGTATGCGTTTTTTCCTGAATATATTCAGGAAAAAACGCATACGCCCTTTTTGGCCAACCAAGCAAGCCTGTAAAGGAAATCTGCACTACAATGAAGTCTCACTGCCTCCCGGGCAAGAGGGCCATCTGAAAAAAGTATAAAATCCAGAAAGGTAGGACAGGATATGGAGAACAGGGAGCCTTGTTATGCTGATTGGCAGGATGTAAATTGCCGGCAACCACCCTGGAGAAGTGTATGGTGTTTCCTGAAACACGTAAGAAACAAAGCAACATAGCCTATGGCACTTTCACTTATGGTCCTATAACTTACGGAAATTAAAATCAAAAACAGACAGCCACCCCAAAGTTTGGGACGGCTGTGTTCACAAGAAGCTCGTCTACAGTATCAGGTAAATATCCCAGAAAGCAAAAAATGGATAAAGAAGTTGTGGCACGTACGTACAATGCAATATCACTCAGCAATGAAATCTGTGTCATCAGGCCCGTAGCGGCATAGTTAGTGGATGCAGGTACGGTGATTCTACGTGAACTACGTCACACAGAAAAAGAAACATCATAAGATATCACTAATACACGGAATGTAAACTTGACTACACATTAACTGAATTACAAAACAGAACAGGGTCTCAAATTTAGAAAACTAACTAGTGCTTGCTTATGGGGAAAGGTGCGTTGGGGTGCTGCATAAAACCAGAGACTGAAATTAGCACAGATAACTTTCCATAAGCCAAATATGTAATAGACAAGACCTACTCCTTGCTCAACGAAATGGACCCAACACCACATATTCAACGCCTAGGAATATACCTGACTAGGAAGAATCTTAAAACCCATGGATATATATGTCTCCGTAAGAGAATCAAGCGTGTGTACAGCGGCCGAAACGCAACAGTGAAAATCTGATAAATCCCATTATCAAAATAAATTTCAAAAACAAAACACAAAGACAGTGAAATAGCAATTCTTAAATGATTCACTCAGGGCATGTGATGCAACCGGGATTGACCACATCTACACCCAGAGCTGGTTGAGACATAAGGCTGGACACTTCAGGCTGATAGCATTGGTGAGTTTCGGTGAGCAAATGCAGACCCTTTGAAGTCAAACTGCATGGTACCCATTCCATGGGTCCCAAATCTCCAGGTTCAAGGGATTCTTCCTTCAGCTAAAACATGCATGGGAAACACAGAGTATGGTACACCGTGAGATTGGGAAACGATTTAAAATGGATCTCAGTTTTCGTATCCTTGCCCTCGGGTTCACCATTCCAGATGCATTACTAACACTCTCCCCGCTTGGAGAGTCAGTGCCTTTAACCTCCTGTTTGGCACAGCTTGCAATTTCTGTGCAAGATGAACAGCAATAGGGAGAACCAATGAGAGACTAGCTGTAGGTGTCTGCACGGGCAAATGTAACGCTCATTTCCCACCAGGAAGAGGAATTAACCAAAGGCTCAGCGTGCCCTGCTGGAAACAGATTAGTGCCGGAAGCAATCCTGCGGTTTTGTGCCCAGCTCACAAGAAAGCGAGTCGAAGAAAGGAGCTCAGGGGCACTGTAATTCACAAACCTGCAGAGTTATAAATGACAGCTATCTTCCAAAAGTATATTGAAGTAAGCCTGCGAAGGGTACTTGAAAGCGGGGCAGAATTTCAGGAAAACGATTGCAGGGGGTAGACTGGAATTGCCCTGAAAGCATAGGAAAAGAGGCACAACGTCGACAATGATGCACTTGGCCAAAAAGGGCGTATGCGTTTTTCCCTGAATATATTCAGGAAAAAACGCATATGCACTTTTTGGCCAACCAAGCAAGCCTGTAAAGGAAATCTGCACTACAATGAAGTCTCACTGCACCACTGGCAAAAGGGCCATCTGAAAAAAGTGTAAAATCCAGAAAGGTAGCACAGGATATGGAGAACAGGGAGCCTTGTTATGCTGATTGGGAGGATGTAAATTGCCAACAGCCACCCTGGAGAAGTGTATGGTGTTTCCTGAAACACATAAGAAATAAAGGAACACAACCTATGGCAATTGCACTTATGGTCCTCTTGCTTAGGGAAATTAAAATCAAAAACAGAGATCCACCCCAAAGTTTGGGACGGCTGTGTTCCCAAGAAGCTCGTCTACAGTACCAGGTAAATATCCCAGAAACCAAAAAATGGATAAAGAATTTGTGGCACGTACGTGCAATGCAATATCACTCAGCAATGAAATCTGTGTCATCAGGCACGTAGCGGCATAGTGAGTGGATGCAGGTACGGTGATTCTACGTGAACTACGTCACACAGAAAAAGAAACATCATAAGATATCACTAATACACGGAATGTAAATTTAACTACACATGAACTGAATTACAAAACAGAACAGGGTCTCAAATTTTGAAAACCAACTAGTGCTTGCTTATGGGGAAAGGTGCGTTGGGATGCTGCATAAAAGCAGAGACTGAAATTAGCACAGATAACTTTCCATAAGCCAAATATGTAATAGACAAGACCTACTCCTTGCTCAACGAAATGGACTCAACACCACATATTCAACGCCTAGGAATATACCTGACTAGGAAGAGTCTAAAAACCCATGGATATATATGTCATCGTAAGAGAATCAAGCGTGTGTACAGCGGCATAAACGCAGCAGTGAAAATCCGATAAATCCCATTATCAAAATAAATTTCGAAAACAAAACACAAAGACAGTGAAATAGAGAGCAATTCTTAAATAATTCACTCAGGGCATGTGATGCAACCGGGATTGACCACATCTACACCCACAGCTGTTTGAGACATAAGGCTGGACACTTCAGGTTGATAGCATTGGTGAGTTTCGGTGAGCAAATGCAGACCCTTTGAAGTCATACTGCATGGTACCTATTCCATGGGTCCCAACTCTTCAGGTTCAACGGATTCTTCCTCCAGCTAAAACATGCATGGGAACCCCACAGTATGGTCCACCGTGTGATTGGGAAACGATTTAAAATGCATCTCAGTTTTTGTATCCTGGTCCTCGGGTTCACCATTCCAGATGCTTTACTAACACTCTCCCCGCTTGGAGAGTCAGTGCCTTTAACCTCCTCTTTGGCACAGCTTGCAATTTCTGTGCAAGATGAACAGGAATAGGGAGAACAAATGAGAGACTAGCTGTAGGTTTCTGCACGGGCAAATGCAACGCTCATTGCCCACCAGGAAGAGGAATTAAACAAAGGCTCAGTGAGCCCTGCTGGAAACAGATTAGGGCCTGAAGCAATCCTGCGGTTTTGTGCCCAGCTCACAAGAAAGCGAGTTGAAGAAAGGAGCTCAGGGGCACTGTACTTCACAAACCTGCAGAGTTATAAATGACAGCTATCCTCCAAAAATATATTGAAGTAAGCCTGCGAAGGGGACTTGAAAGCGGGGCAGAATTTCAGGAAAACGATTGCAGGGGGTAGACTGGAATTGCCCTGAAAGCATAGGAATAGAAGCAGAACGTCGACAATGATGCACTTGGCCAAAAAGCGCGTATGCGTTTTTTCCTGAATATATTCAGGAAAAAACGCACACGCCCTTTTTGGCCAACCAAGCAAGCCTGTAAAGGAAATCTGCACTACAATGAAGTCTCACTGCCCCCCGGGCAAAAGGGACATCTGAAAAAAGTGTAAAATCCAGAAAGGTAGGACAGGATATGGAGAACAGGGAGCCTTGTTATGCTGATTGGCAGGATGTAAATTGCCAGCAGCCACCCTGGAGAAGTGTATGGTGTTTCCTGAAACACGTAAGAAACAAAGCAAAACAGCCTATGGCACTTCCACTTATGGTCCTATAGCTTACGGAAATTAAAATCAAAAACAGACAGCCACCCCAATATTTGGGATGGCTGTGTTCACAAGAAGCTCGTCTACAGTATCAGGTAAATATCCCAGAAAGCAAAAAATGGATAAAGAAGTTGTGGCACGTACGTACAATGCAATATCACTCAGCAATGAAATCTGTGTCATCAGGCCCGTAGCGGCATAGTGAGTGGATGCAGGTACGGTGATTCTACGTGAACTACGTCACACAGAAAAAGAAACATCATAAGATATCACTAATACACGGAATGTAAACTTGACTACACATGAACTGAATTACAAAACAGAACAGGGTGTCAAATTTAGAAAACCAACTAGTGCTTGCTTATGGGGAAAGGTGCCTTGGGGTGCTGCATAAAACCAGAGACTGAAGTTAGCACAGATAAATTTCCATAAGCCAAATATGTAATAGACAAGTCCTACTCCTTGCTCAACGAAATGGACCCAACACCACATATTCAACGCCTATGAATATACCTGACTAGGAAGAATCTTAAAACCCATGGATATATATGTCTCCGTAAGAGTATCAAGCGTGTGTACAGCGGCCGAAACGCAGCAGTGAAAATCCGATAAATCCCATTATCAAAATAAATTTCGAAAACAAAACACAAAGACAGTGAAATAGAGAGCAATTCTTAAATAATTCACTCAGGGCATGTGATGCAACCAGGATTGACCACATCTACACCCAGAGCTGGTTGAGACATAAGGCTGGACACTTCAGACTGATAGCATTGGTGAGTTTCGGTGAGCAAATGCAGACCCTTTGAAGTCATACTGCATGGTACCCATTCCATGGGTCCCAACTCTCCAGGTTCAAGGGATTCTTCCTCCAGCTAAAACATGCATGGGAAACCCAGAGTATCATCCACCGTGTGATTGGGAAACGATTTAAAATGCATCTCAGTTTTCGTATCCTGGTACTCGGGTTCACCATTCCAGATGCTTTACTAACACTCTCCCCGCTTGGAGAGTCAGTGCCTTTAACCTCCTGTTTGGCACAGCTTGCAATTTCTGTGCAAGATGAACAGGAATAGGGAGAACCAATGAGAGACTAGCTGTAGGTGTCTGCCCGGGAAATGTAACGCTCATTGCCCACCAGGAAGAGGAATTAAATAAAGGCTCAGTGTGGCCTGCTGGAAACAGATTAGGGCATGAAGCAATCCTGCGGTTTTTTGCCCAGCTCACAAGAAATCGAGTTGAAGAACGGAGCTCAGAGGCACTGTAATACACAAACCTGCAGAGTTATAAATGACAGCTATCCTCCAAAAGTATATTGAAGTAAGCCTGCGAAGGGGACTTGAAAGAGGGGCAGAATTTCAGGAAAAGGATTGCAGGGGGTAGACTGGAATTGCCCTGAAATCATAGGAAAAGAGGCAAAACGTCGACAATGATGCACTTGGCCAAAAAGAGCGTATGCGTTTTTTCCTGAATATATTCAGGAAAAAACGCATACGCCCTGTTTGGCCAAGCAAGCAAGCCTGTAAAGGAAATCTGCACTACAATGAAGTCTCACTGCCCCCCGGGCAAGAGGGCCATCTGAAAAAAGTGTAAAATCCAGAAAGGTAGGACAGGATATGGAGAACAGGGAGCCTTGTTATGCTGATTGGCAGGATGTAAATTGCCAGCAGCCACCCTGGAGAATTGTATGGTGTTTCCTGAAACACATATGAAATAAAGCAACACAGCCTATGGCAATTGCACTTATGGTCCTATTCCTTAGGGAAATTAAAATCAAAAACAGAGAGTCACCCCAAAGTTTGGGACGGCTGTGTTCCCAAGAAGCTCGTCTACAGTACCAGGTAAATATCCCAGAAAGCAAAAAATGGATAAAGAAGTTGTGGCACGTACGTACAATGCAGTATCACTCAGCAATGAAATCTGTGTCATCAGGCCCGTAGCGGCATAGTGAGTGGATGCAGGTACGGTGATTCTACGTGAACTACGTCACACAGAAAAAGAAACATCATAAGATATCACTAATACACGGAATGTAAACTTGACTACACATGAACTGAATTACAAAACAGAACAGGGTCTCAAATTTAGAAAACCAACTAGTGCTTGCTTATGGGGAAAGGTGCGTTGGGGTGCTGCATAAAACCAGAGACTGAAATTAGCACAGATAACATTCCATAAGCCAAATATGTAATAGACAAGACCTACTCCTTGCTCAACGAAATGGACTCAACACCACATATTCAACGCCTAGGAATATACCTGACTAGGAAGAATCTTAAAACCCATGGATATATATGTCTCCGTAAGAGAATCAAGCGTGTGTACAGCGGCCGAAACGCAGCAGTGAAAATCCGATAAATCCCATTATCAAAATAAATTTCGAAACAAAACACAAAGACAGTGAAATAGAGAGCAATTCTTAAATAATTCACTCAGGGAATGTGATGCAACCGGGATTGACCACATCTACACCCAGAGCTGGTTGACACATAAGGCAGGACACTTCAGGCTGATAGCATTGGTGAGTTTCGGTGAGCAAATGCAGACCCTTTGAAGTCATACTGCATGGTACCCATTCCATGGGTCCCAACTCTCCAGGTTCAAGGGATTCTTCCTCCAGCTAAAACATGCATGGGAAACCCAGAGTATCGTCCACCGTGTGATTGGGAAACGATTTAAAATGCATCTCAGTTTTCGTATCCTGGTTCTCGGGTTCACCATTCCAGATGCTTACTAACACTCTCCCCGCTTGGAGAGTCAGTGCCTTTAACCTCCTGTTTGGCACAGCTTGCAATTTCTGTGCAAGATGAACAGGAATAGGGAGAACCAATGAGAGACTAGATGTAGGTGTCTGCACGGGCAAATGTAACGCTCATTGCCGACCAGGAAGAGGAATTAAACTAAGGCTCAGCATGCCCTGCTGAAAACAGGTTAGGGCCTGAAGCAATCCTGCGGTTTTTTGCCCAGCTCACAAGAAAGCGAGTTGAAGAAAGGAGCTCAGGGGCACTCTAATTCACAAACCTGCAGAGTTATAAATGACAGCTATCCTCCTAAAATATACTGAAGTAAGCCTGCGAAGGGGACTTGAAAGCGGGGCAGAATTTCAGGAAAACGATTGCAGGGGGTAGACTGGAATTGCCCTGAAAGCATAGGAATAGAAGCAGAACGTCGACAATGATGCACTTGGCCTAAAAGGGCGTATGCGTTTTTTCCTGAATATATTCAGGAAAAAACGCATACGCCCTTTTTGGCCAACCAAGCAAGCCTGTAAAGGAAATCTGCACTACAATGAAGTCTCACTGCCTCCCGGGCAAGAGGGCCATCTGAAAAAAGTATAAAATCCAGAAAGGTAGGACAGGATATGGAGAACAGGGAGCCTTGTTATGCTGATTGGCAGGATGTAAATTGCCGGCAACCACCCTGGAGAAGTGTATGGTGTTTCCTGAAACACGTAAGAAACAAAGCAACATAGCCTATGGCACTTTCACTTATGGTCCTATAACTTACGGAAATTAAAATCAAAAACAGACAGCCACCCCAAAGTTTGGGACGGCTGTGTTCACAAGAAGCTCGTCTACAGTATCAGGTAAATATCCCAGAAAGCAAAAAATGGATAAAGAAGTTGTGGCACGTACGTACAATGCAATATCACTCAGCAATGAAATCTGTGTCATCAGGCCCGTAGCGGCATAGTTAGTGGATGCAGGTACGGTGATTCTACGTGAACTACGTCACACAGAAAAAGAAACATCATAAGATATCACTAATACACGGAATGTAAACTTGACTACACATTAACTGAATTACAAAACAGAACAGGGTCTCAAATTTAGAAAACTAACTAGTGCTTGCTTATGGGGAAAGGTGCGTTGGGGTGCTGCATAAAACCAGAGACTGAAATTAGCACAGATAACTTTCCATAAGCCAAATATGTAATAGACAAGACCTACTCCTTGCTCAACGAAATGGACCCAACACCACATATTCAACGCCTAGGAATATACCTGACTAGGAAGAATCTTAAAACCCATGGATATATATGTCTCCGTAAGAGAATCAAGCGTGTGTACAGCGGCCGAAACGCAACAGTGAAAATCTGATAAATCCCATTATCAAAATAAATTTCAAAAACAAAACACAAAGACAGTGAAATAGCAATTCTTAAATGATTCACTCAGGGCATGTGATGCAACCGGGATTGACCACATCTACACCCAGAGCTGGTTGAGACATAAGGCTGGACACTTCAGGCTGATAGCATTGGTGAGTTTCGGTGAGCAAATGCAGACCCTTTGAAGTCAAACTGCATGGTACCCATTCCATGGGTCCCAAATCTCCAGGTTCAAGGGATTCTTCCTTCAGCTAAAACATGCATGGGAAACACAGAGTATGGTACACCGTGAGATTGGGAAACGATTTAAAATGGATCTCAGTTTTCGTATCCTTGCCCTCGGGTTCAACATTCCAGATGCATTACTAACACTCTCCCCGCTTGGAGAGTCAGTGCCTTTAACCTCCTGTTTGGCACAGCTTGCAATTTCTGTGCAAGATGAACAGCAATAGGGAGAACCAATGAGAGACTAGCTGTAGGTGTCTGCACGGGCAAATGTAACGCTCATTTCCCACCAGGAAGAGGAATTAACCAAAGGCTCAGCGTGCCCTGCTGGAAACAGATTAGTGCCGGAAGCAATCCTGCGGTTTTGTGCCCAGCTCACAAGAAAGCGAGTCGAAGAAAGGAGCTCAGGGGCACTGTAATTCACAAACCTGCAGAGTTATAAATGACAGCTATCTTCCAAAAGTATATTGAAGTAAGCCTGCGAAGGGTACTTGAAAGCGGGGCAGAATTTCAGGAAAACGATTGCAGGGGGTAGACTGGAATTGCCCTGAAAGCATAGGAAAAGAGGCACAACGTCGACAATGATGCACTTGGCCAAAAAGGGCGTATGCGTTTTTCCCTGAATATATTCAGGAAAAAACGCATATGCACTTTTTGGCCAACCAAGCAAGCCTGTAAAGGAAATCTGCACTACAATGAAGTCTCACTGCCCCACTGGCAAAAGGGCCATCTGAAAAAAGTGTAAAATCCAGAAAGGTAGCACAGGATATGGAGAACAGGGAGCCTTGTTATGCTGATTGGGAGGATGTAAATTGCCAACAGCCACCCTGGAGAAGTGTATGGTGTTTCCTGAAACACATAAGAAATAAAGGAACACAACCTATGGCAATTGCACTTATGGTCCTCTTGCTTAGGGAAATTAAAATCAAAAACAGAGATCCACCCCAAAGTTTGGGACGGCTGTGTTCCCAAGAAGCTCGTCTACAGTACCAGGTAAATATCCCAGAAACCAAAAAATGGATAAAGAATTTGTGGCACGTACGTGCAATGCAATATCACTCAGCAATGAAATCTGTGTCATCAGGCACGTAGCGGCATAGTGAGTGAATGCAGGTACGGTGATTCTACGTGAACTACGTCACACAGAAAAAGAAACATCATAAGATATCACTAATACACGGAATGTAAATTTAACTACACATGAACTGAATTACAAAACAGAACAGGGTCTCAAATTTTGAAAACCAACTAGTGCTTGCTTATGGGGAAAGGTGCGTTGGGATGCTGCATAAAAGCAGAGACTGAAATTAGCACAGATAACTTTCCATAAGCCAAATATGTAATAGACAAGACCTACTCCTTGCTCAACGAAATGGACTCAACACCACATATTCAACGCCTAGGAATATACCTGACTAGGAAGAGTCTAAAAACCCATGGATATATATGTCATCGTAAGAGAATCAAGCGTGTGTACAGCGGCATAAACGCAGCAGTGAAAATCCGATAAATCCCATTATCAAAATAAATTTCGAAAACAAAACACAAAGACAGTGAAATAGAGAGCAATTCTTAAATAATTCACTCAGGGCATGTGATGCAACCGGGATTGACCACATCTACACCCACAGCTGTTTGAGACATAAGGCTGGACACTTCAGGTTGATAGCATTGGTGAGTTTCGGTGAGCAAATGCAGACCCTTTGAAGTCATACTGCATGGTACCTATTCCATGGGTCCCAACTCTTCAGGTTCAACGGATTCTTCCTCCAGCTAAAACATGCATGGGAACCCCACAGTATGGTCCACCGTGTGATTGGGAAACGATTTAAAATGCATCTCAGTTTTTGTATCCTGGTCCTCGGGTTCACCATTCCAGATGCTTTACTAACACTCTCCCCGCTTGGAGAGTCAGTGCCTTTAACCTCCTCTTTGGCACAGCTTGCAATTTCTGTGCAAGATGAACAGGAATAGGGAGAACAAATGAGAGACTAGCTGTAGGTTTCTGCACGGGCAAATGCAACGCTCATTGCCCACCAGGAAGAGGAATTAAACAAAGGCTCAGTGAGCCCTGCTGGAAACAGATTAGGGCCTGAAGCAATCCTGCGGTTTTGTGCCCAGCTCACAAGAAAGCGAGTTGAAGAAAGGAGCTCAGGGGCACTGTACTTCACAAACCTGCAGAGTTATAAATGACAGCTATCCTCCAAAAATATATTGAAGTAAGCCTGCGAAGGGGACTTGAAAGCGGGGCAGAATTTCAGGAAAACGATTGCAGGGGGTAGACTGGAATTGCCCTGAAAGCATAGGAATAGAAGCAGAACGTCGACAATGATGCACTTGGCCAAAAAGCGCGTATGCGTTTTTTCCTGAATATATTCAGGAAAAAACGCATACGCCCTTTTTGGCCAACCAAGCAAGCCTGTAAAGGAAATCTGCACTACAATGAAGTCTCACTGCCCCCCGGGCAAAAGGGACATCTGAAAAAAGTGTAAAATCCAGAAAGGTAGGACAGGATATGGAGAACAGGGAGCCTTGTTATGCTGATTGGCAGGATGTAAATTGCCAGCAGCCACCCTGGAGAAGTGTATGGTGTTTCCTGAAACACGTAAGAAACAAAGCAAAACAGCCTATGGCACTTCCACTTATGGTCCTATAGCTTACGGAAATTAAAATCAAAAACAGACAGCCACCCCAATATTTGGGATGGCTGTGTTCACAAGAAGCTCGTCTACAGTATCAGGTAAATATCCCAGAAAGCAAAAAATGGATAAAGAAGTTGTGGCACGTACGTACAATGCAATATCACTCAGCAATGAAATCTGTGTCATCAGGCCCGTAGCGGCATAGTGAGTGGATGCAGGTACGGTGATTCTACGTGAACTACGTCACACAGAAAAAGAAACATCATAAGATATCACTAATACACGGAATGTAAACTTGACTACACATGAACTGAATTACAAAACAGAACAGGGTGTCAAATTTAGAAAACCAACTAGTGCTTGCTTATGGGGAAAGGTGCCTTGGGGTGCTGCATAAAACCAGAGACTGAAGTTAGCACAGATAAATTTCCATAAGCCAAATATGTAATAGACAAGTCCTACTCCTTGCTCAACGAAATGGACCCAACACCACATATTCAACGCCTATGAATATACCTGACTAGGAAGAATCTTAAAACCCATGGATATATATGTCTCCGTAAGAGTATCAAGCGTGTGTACAGCGGCCGAAACGCAGCAGTGAAAATCCGATAAATCCCATTATCAAAATAAATTTCGAAAACAAAACACAAAGACAGTGAAATAGAGAGCAATTCTTAAATAATTCACTCAGGGCATGTGATGCAACCAGGATTGACCACATCTACACCCAGAGCTGGTTGAGACATAAGGCTGGACACTTCAGACTGATAGCATTGGTGAGTTTCGGTGAGCAAATGCAGACCCTTTGAAGTCATACTGCATGGTACCCATTCCATGGGTCCCAACTCTCCAGGTTCAAGGGATTCTTCCTCCAGCTAAAACATGCATGGGAAACCCAGAGTATCATCCACCGTGTGATTGGGAAACGATTTAAAATGCATCTCAGTTTTCGTATCCTGGTACTCGGGTTCACCATTCCAGATGCTTTACTAACACTCTCCCCGCTTGGAGAGTCAGTGCCTTTAACCTCCTGTTTGGCACAGCTTGCAATTTCTGTGCAAGATGAACAGGAATAGGGAGAACCAATGAGAGACTAGCTGTAGGTGTCTGCCCGGGAAATGTAACGCTCATTGCCCACCAGGAAGAGGAATTAAATAAAGGCTCAGTGTGGCCTGCTGGAAACAGATTAGGGCATGAAGCAATCCTGCGGTTTTTTGCCCAGCTCACAAGAAATCGAGTTGAAGAACGGAGCTCAGAGGCACTGTAATACACAAACCTGCAGAGTTATAAATGACAGCTATCCTCCAAAAGTATATTGAAGTAAGCCTGCGAAGGGGACTTGAAAGAGGGGCAGAATTTCAGGAAAAGGATTGCAGGGGGTAGACTGGAATTGCCCTGAAATCATAGGAAAAGAGGCAAAACGTCGACAATGATGCACTTGGCCAAAAAGAGCGTATGCGTTTTTTCCTGAATATATTCAGGAAAAAACGCATACGCCCTGTTTGGCCAAGCAAGCAAGCCTGTAAAGGAAATCTGCACTACAATGAAGTCTCACTGCCCCCCGGGCAAGAGGGCCATCTGAAAAAAGTGTAAAATCCAGAAAGGTAGGACAGGATATGGAGAACAGGGAGCCTTGTTATGCTGATTGGCAGGATGTAAATTGCCAACAACCACCCTGGAGAAGTGTATGGTGTTTCCTGAAACACGTAAGAAATAAAGCAACACAGCCTATGGCAATTGCACTTATGGTCCTATTCCTTAGGGAAATTAAAATCAAAAACAGAGAGCCACCCCAAAGTTTGGGACGGCTGTGTTCCCAAGAAGCTCGTCTACAGTATCAGGTAAATATCCCAGAAAGCAAAAAATGGATAAAGAAGTTGTGGCACGTACGTACAATGCAATATCACTCAGCAATGAAATCTGTGTCATCAGGCCCATAGCGGCATAGTGAGTGCATGCAGGTACGGTGATTCCACGTGAACTACGTCACACAGAAAAAGAAACATCATAAGATATCACTAATACACGGAATGTAAACTTGACTACACATGAACTGAATTACAAAACAGAACAGGGACTCAAATTTAGAAAACCAACTAGTGCTTGCTTATGGGGAAAGGTGCCTTGGGGTGCTGCATAAAACCAGAGACTGAAATTAGCACAGATAACTTTCCATAGGCCAAATATGTAATAGACAAGACCTACTCCTTGCTCAACGAGATGGACCCAACACCACATATTCAACGCCTAGGAATATACCTGACTAGGAAGAATCTTAAAACCCATGGATATATATGTCTCCGTAAGAGAATCAAGCGTGTGTACAGCGGCCGAAACGCAGCAGTGAAAATCCGATAAATCCCATTATAAAAATAAATTTCGAAAACAAAACACAAAGACAGTGAAATCGAGAGCAATTCTTAACTAATTCACTCAGGGCATGTGACGCAACCGGGATTGACCACATCTACACCCAGAGCTGGTTGAGACATAAGGCTGGACACTTCAGGCTGATAGCATTGTTGAGTTTCGGTGAGCAAATGCAGACCCTTTGAAGTCAAACTGCATGGTACCCATTCCATGGGTCCCAAATCTCCAGGTTCAAGGGATTCTTCCTTCAGCTAAAACATGCATGGGAAACACAGAGTATGGTACACCGTGAGATTGGGAAACGATTTAAAATGGATCTCAGTTTTCGTATCCTTGCCCTCGGGTTCACCATTCCAGATGCATTACTAACACTCTCCCCGCTTGGAGAGTCAGTGCCTTTAACCTCCTGTTTGGCACAGCTTGCAATTTCTGTGCAAGATGAACAGCAATAGGGAGAACCAATGAGAGACTAGCTGTAGGTGTCTGCACGGGCAAATGTAACGCTCATTTCCCACCAGGAAGAGGAATTAACCAAAGGCTCAGCGTGCCCTGCTGGAAACAGATTAGTGCCGGAAGCAATCCTGCGGTTTTGTGCCCAGCTCACAAGAAAGCGAGTTGAAGAAAGGAGCTCAGGGGCACTGTAATTCACAAACCTGCAGAGTTATAAATGACAGCTATCTTCCAAAAGTATATTGAAGTAAGCCTGCGAAGGGTACTTGAAAGCGGGGCAGAATTTCAGGAAAACGATTGCAGGGGGTAGACTGGAATTGCCCTGAAAGCATAGGAAAAGAGGCACAACGTCGACAATGATGCACTTGGCCAAAAAGGGCGTATGCGTTTTTTCCTGAATATATTCAGGAAAAAACGCATATGCACTTTTTGGCCAACCAAGCAAGCCTGTAAAGGAAATCTGCACTACAATGAAGTCTCACTGCCCCACTGGCAAAAGGGCCATCTGAAAAAAGTGTAAAATCCAGAAAGGTAGCACAGGATATGGAGAACAGGGAGCCTTGTTATGCTGATTGGGAGGATGTGAATTGCCAACAGCCACCCTGGAGAAGTGTATGGTGTTTCCTGAAACACATAAGAAATAAAGGAACACAACCTATGGCAATTGCACTTATGGTCCTCTTGCTTAGGGAAATTAAAATCAAAAACAGAGATCCACCCCAAAGTTTGGGACGGCTGTGTTCCCAAGAAGCTCGTCTACAGTACCAGGTAAATATCCCAGAAACCAAAAAATGGGATAAAGAAGTTGTGGCACGTACGTGCAATGCAATATCACTCAGCAATGAAATCTGTG
The DNA here is from genome assembly GCF_963924675.1 of Phocoena phocoena. Classification (NCBI taxonomy): domain Eukaryota; kingdom Metazoa; phylum Chordata; class Mammalia; order Artiodactyla; family Phocoenidae; genus Phocoena; species Phocoena phocoena. The sequence continues at coordinate 42,117 of NW_027077454.1, forward strand.
TCATCAGGCCCGTAGCGGCATAGTGAGTGGATGCAGGTACGGTGATTCTACGTGAACTAGGTCACACAGAAAAAGAAACATCATAAGATATCACTAATACACGGAATGTAAACTTGACTACACATGAACTGAATTACAAAACAGAACAGGGTCTCAAATTTAGAAAACCAACTAGTGCTTGCTTATGGGGAAAGGTGCATTGGGGTGCTGCATAAAACCAGAGACTGAAATTAGCACAGATAACATTCCATAAGCCAAATATGTAATAGACAAGACCTACTCCTTGCTCAACGAAATGGACTCAACACCACATATTCAATGCCTAGGAATATACCTGACTAGGAAGAATCTTAAAACCCATGGATATATATGTCTCCGTAAGAGAATCAAGCGTGTGTACAGCGGCGGAAATGCAGCAGTGAAAATCCGATAAATCCCATTATCAAAATAAATTTCGAAAACAAAACACAAAGACAGTGAAATAGAGAGCAATTCTTAAATAATTCACTCAGGTCATGTGATGTAACCGGGATTGATCACATCTACACCCAGAGCTGGTTGAGACATAAGGCTGGACACTTCAGGCTGATAGCACTGGTGAGTTTCGGTGAGCAAATGCAGACCCTTTGAAGTCATACTGCATGGTACCCATTCCATGGGTCCCAACTCTCCAGGTTCAAGGCATTCTTCCTCCAGCTAAAACATGCATGGGAAACCCAGAGTATCGTCCACCGTGTGATTGGGAAACGATTTAAAATGCATCTCAGTTTTCGTATCCTGGTCCTCGGGTTCACCATTCCTGATGCTTTACTAACACTCTCCCCGCTTGGAGAGTCAGTGCCTTTAACCTCCTGTTTGGCACAGCTTGCCATTTCTGTGCAAGATGAACAGGAATAGGGAGAACCAATGAGAGACTAGCTGTAGGTGTCTGCACGGGCAAATGTAACGCTCATTGCCCACCAGGAAGAGGAATTAAACAAAGGCTCAGTGTGCCCTGCTGGAAACAGATTAGGGCCTGAAGCAATCCTGCGGTTTTGTGCCCAGCTCACAAGAAAGCGAGTTGAAGAAAGGAGCTCAGGGGCACTGTACTTCACAAACCTGCAGAGTTATAAATGACAGCTATCCTCCAAAAATATATTGAAGTAAGCCTGCGAAGGGGACTTGAAAGCGGGGCTGAATTTCAGGAAAACGATTGCAGGGGGTAGACTGGAATTGCCCTGAAAGCATAGGAAAAGAGGCACAACGTCGACAATGATGCACTTGGCCAAAAAGGGCGTATGCGTTTTTTCCTGAATATATTCAGGAAAAAACGCATACGCCCTTTTTAGCCAACCAAGCAAGCCTGTAAAGGAAATCTGCACTACAATGAAATCTCACTGCCCCCCGGGCAATAGGGCCATCTGAAAAAAGTGTAAAATTCAGAAAGGTAGGAAAGGATATAGAGAACAGGGAGCCTTGTTATGCTAATTGGCAGGATGTAAATTGCCAGCAGCCACCCTGTAGAAGTGTATGGTGTTTCCTGAAACACGTAAGAAACAAAGCAAAACAGCCTATGTCACTTCCACTTATGGTCCTATAGCTTACGGAAATTAAAATCAAAAACAGACAGCCACCCCAATATTTGGGATGGCTGTGTTCACAAGAAGCTCGTCTACAGTATCAGGTAAATATCCCAGAAAGCAAAAAATGGATAAAGAAGTTGTGGCACGTACGTACAATGCAATATCACTCAGCAATGAAATCTGTGTCATCAGGCCCGTAGCGGCATAGTGAGTGGATGCAGGTACGGTGATTCTACGTGAACTACGTCACACAGAAAAAGAAACATCATAAGATATCACTAATACACGGAATGTAAACTTGACTACACATGAACTGAATTACAAAAAAGAACAGGGTCTCAAATTTAGAAAACCAACTAGTGCTTGCTTATGGGGAAAGGTGCGTTGGGGTGCTGCATAAAACCAGAGACTGAAATTAGCACAGATAACTTTCCATAAGCCAAATATGTAATAGACAAGACCTACTCTTTGTTCAACGAAATGGACCCAACACCACATATTCAACGCCTAGGAATATACCTGACTAGGAAGAATCTTAAAACCCATGGATATATATGTCTCCGTAAGAGAATCAAGCGTGTGTACAGCGGCCGAAACGCAGCAGTGAAAATCCGATAAATCCCATTATCAAAATAAATTTAGAAAACAAAACACAAAGACAGTGAAATAGAGAGCAATTCTTAAATAATTCACTCAGGGCATGTGATGCAACCGGGATTGACCACATCTACACCCAGAGCTGGTTGAGACATAAGGCTGGACACTTCAGGCTGATAGCATTGGTGAGTTTCGGTGAGCAAATGCAGACCCTTTGAAGTCATACTGCATGGTACCCATTCCATGGGTCCCAATTCTCCAGGTTCAAGGGATTTTTCCTCCAGCTAAAACATGCATGGGAAACCCAGAGTATCGTCCACCGTGTGATTGTGAAATGATTTAAAATGCATCTCAGTTTTCGTATCCTGGTCCTCGGGTTCACCATTCCAGATGCTTTACTATCACTCTCCCCGCTTGGAGAGTCAGTGCCTTTAACCTCCTGTTTGGCACAGCTTGCAATTTCTGTGCAAGATGAACAGGAATAGGGAGAACCAATGAGAGACTAGCTGTAGGTGTCTGCACGGGAAAATGTAACGCTCATTGCCCACCAGGAAGAGGAAGTAAACAAAGGCTCAGTGTGCCCTGCTGGAAACAGATTAGGGCCTGAAGCAATCCTGCGGTTTTGTGTCCAGCTCACAAGAAAGCGAGTTGAAGAAAGGAGTTCAAGGGCACTGTACTTCACAAACCTGCAGAGTTATAAATGACAGCTATCCTCCAAAAATATATTGAAGTAAGCCTGCGAAGGGGACTTGAAAGCGGGGCTGAATTTCAGGAAAACGATTGCAGGGGGTAGACTGGAATTGCCCTGAAAGCATAGGAAAAGAGGCAGAACGTCGACAATGATGCACTTGGCCAAAAAGGGCGTATGCGTTTTTTCCTGAATATATTCAGGAAAAAACGCATACGCCCTTTTTGGCCAACCAAGCAAGCCTGTAAAGGAAATCTGCACTACAATGAAATCTCACTGCCCCCCCGGGCAAAAGGGCCATCTGAAAAAATTGAAAAATCCAGAAAGGTAGGACAGGATATGGAGAACAGGGAGCCTTGTTATGCTGATTGGCAGGATGTAAATTGCCAGCAGCCACCCTGGAGAAGTGTATGGTGTTTCCTGAAACACGTAAGAAACAAAGCAACACAGCCTATGGCACTTCCACTTATGGTCCTATAGCTTACGGAAATTAAAATCAAAAACAGACAGCCACCCCAATATTTGGGACGGCTGTGTTCACAAGAAGCTCGTCTACAGTATCAGGTAAATATCCCAGAAAGCAAAAAATGGATAAAGAAGTTGTGGCACATACGTACAATGCAATATCACTCAGCAATGAAATCTGTGTCATCAGGCCCGTAGTGGCATAGTGAGTGGATGCAGGTACGGTGATTCTACGTGAACTACGTCACACAGAAAAAGAAACATCATAAGATATCACTAATACACGGAATGTAAACTTGACTACACATGAAGTGAATTACAAAACAGAACAGGGTCTCAAATTTAGAAAACCAACTAGTGCTTGCTTATGGGGAAAGGTGCCTTGGGGTGCTGCATAAAACCAGAGACTGAAATTAGCACAGATAACATTCCATAAGCCAAATATGTAATAGACAAGACCTACTCCTTGCTCAACGAAATGGACTCAACACCACATATTCAACGCCTAGGAATATACCTGACTAGGAAGAATCTTAAAACACATGGATATATATGTCTCCGTAAGAGAATCAAGCGTGTGTACAGTGGCCGAAACGCAGCAGTGAAAATCCGATAAATCCCATTATCAAAATAAATTTCGAAAACAAAACACAAAGACAGTGAAATAGAGAGCAATTCTTAAATAATTCACTCAGGGCATGTGATGCAACCGGGATTGACCACATCTACACCCAGAGCTGGTTGAGACATAAGGCTGGACACTACAGGCTGATAGCATTTGTGAGTTTCGGTGAGCAAATGCAGACCCTTTGAAGTCATACTGCATGGTACCCATACCATGGGTCCCAACTCTCCAGGTTCAAGGCATTCTTCCTCCAGCTAAACATGCATGGGAAACCCAGAGTATCATCCACCGTGTGATTGGGAAACGATTTAAAATGCATCTCAGTTTTCGTATCCTGGTCCTCGGGTTCATGATTCCAGGTGCTTTACTAACACTCTCCCCGCTTGGAGAGTCAGTGCCTTTAACCTCCTGTTTGGCACAGCTTGCCATTTCTGTGCAAGATGAACAGGAATAGGGAGAACCAGTGAGAGACTAGCTGTAGGTGTCTGCACGGGCAAATGTAACGCTCATTGCCCACCAGGAAGAGGAATTAAACAAAGGCTCAGTGTGCCCTGCTGGAAACAGATTAGGGCCTGAAGCAATCCTGCGGTTTTGTGCCCAGCTCACAAGAAAGCGAGTTGAAGAAAGGAGCTCAGGGGCACTGTACTTCACAAACCTGCAGAGTTATAAATGACAGCTATCCTCCAAAAATATATTGAAGTAAGCCTGCGAAGGGGACTTGAAAGCGGGGCTGAATTTCAGGAAAACGATTGCAGGGGGTAGACAGGAATTGCCCTGAAAGCATAGGAAAAGAGGCACAACGTCGACAATGATGCACTTGGCCAAAAAGGGCGTATGCGTTTTTTCCTGAATATATTCAGGAAAAAATGCATACGCCTTTTTTGGCCAACCAAGCAAGCCTGTAAAGGAAATCTGCACTACAATGAAATCTCACTGCCCCCCTGGGCAAAAGGGCCATCTGAAAAAAGTGTAAAATCCAGAAAGGTAGGACAGGATATGGAGAACAGGGAGCCTTGTTATGCTGATTGGCAGGATGTAAATTGCCAGCAGCCACCCTGGAGAAGTGTATGGTGTTTCCTGAAACACGTAAGAAACAAAGCAACACAGCCTATGGCACTTCCACTTATGGTCCTATAGCTTACAGAAATTAAAACCAAAAACAGACAGCCACCCCAATATTTGGGACGGCTGTGTTCACAAGAAGCTCGTCTACAGTATCAGGTAAATATCCCAGAAAGCAAAAAATGGATAAAGAAATTGTGGCACGTACGTACAATGCAATATCACTCAGCAATGAAATCTGTGTCATCAGGCCCGTAGCGGCATAGTGAGTGGATGCAGGTACGGTGATTCTACGTGAACTACGTCACACAGAAAAAGAAACATCATAAGATATCACTAATACACGGAATGTAAACTTGACTACACATGAACTGAATTACAAAACAGAACAGGGTCTCAAATTTAGAAAACCGACTAGTGCTTGCTTATGGAGAAAGGTGCCTTGGGGTGCTGCATAAAACCAGAGACTGAAATTAGCACAGATAACTTTCCATAAGCCAAATATGTAATAGACAAGACCTACTCCTTGCTCAACGAAATGGACCCAACACCACATATTCAACGCCTAGGAATATACCTGACTAGGAAGAATCTTAAAACCCATGGAAATATATGTCTCCGTAAGAGAATCAAGCGTGTGTACAGTGGCCGAAAGGCAGCAGTGAAAATCCGATAAATCCCATTATCAAAATAAATTTCGAAAACAAAACAAAAAGACAGTGAAATAGAGAGCAATTCTTAAATAATTCACTCAGGGCATGTGATGCAACCGGGATTTACCACATCTACACCCAGAGCTGGTTGAGACATAAGGCTGGACACTTCAGGCTGATAGCACTGGTGAGTTTCGGTGAGCAAATGCAGACCCTTTGAAGTCATACTGCATGGTACCCATTCCATGGGTCCCAACTCTCCAGGTTCAAGGCATTCTTCCTCCAGCTAAAACATGCATGGGAAACCCAGAGTATCGTCCACCGTGTGATTGGGAAACGATTTAAAATGCATCTCAGTTTTCGTATCCTGGTCCTCGGGTTCACCATTCCAGATGCTTTACTAACACTCTCCCCGCTTGGAGAGTCAGTGCCTTTAACCTCCTGTTTGGCACAGCTTGCCATTTCTGTGCAAGATGAACCGGAAGAGGGAGAACCAATGAGAGACTAGCTGTAGGTGTCTGCACGGGCAAATGTAACGCTCATTGCCCACCAGGAAGAGGAATTAAACAAAGGCTCAGTGTGCCCTGCTGGAAACAGATTAGGGCCTGAAGCAATCCTGCGGTTTTGTGCCCAGCTCACAAGAAAGCGAGTTGAAGAAAGGAGCTCAGGGGCACTGTACTTCACAAACCTGCAGAGTTATAAATGACAGCTATCCTCCAAAAATATATTGAAGTAAGCCTGCGAAGGGGACTTGAAAGCGGGGCTGAATTTCAGGAAAACGATTGCAGGGGGTAGACTGGAATTGCCCTGAAAGCATAGGAAAAGAGGCACAACGTCGACAATGATGCACTTGGCCAAAAAGGGCGTATGCGTTTTTTCCTGAATATATTCAGGAAAAAACGCTTACGCAATTTTTGGCCAACCAAGCAAGCCTGTAAAGGAAATCTGCACTACAATGAAATCTCACTGCCCCCCCCTGGGCAAAAGGGCCATCTGAAAAAAGTGTAAAATCCAGAAAGGTAGGACAGGATATGGAGAACAGGGAGCCTTGTTATGCTGATTGGCAGTATGTAAATTGCCAGCAGCCACCCTGGGGAAGTGTATGGTGTTTCCTGAAACACGTAAGAAACAAAGCAACACAGCCTATGGCACTTCCACTTATGGTCCTATAGCTTACGGAAATTAAAATCAAAAACAGACAGCCACCCCAATATTTGGGACGGCTGTGTTCACAAGAAGCTCGTCTACAGTATCAGGTAAATATCCCAGAAAGCAAAAAATGGATAAAGAAGTTGTGGCACGTACGTGCAATGCAATATCACTCAGCAATGAAATCTGTGTCATCAGGCCCGTAGCGGCATAGTGAGTGGATGCAGGTACGGTGATTCTACGTGAACTACGTCACACAGAAAAAGAAACATCATAAGATATCACTAATACACGGAATGTAAACTTGACTACACATGAACTGAATTACAAAACAGAACAGGGTCTCAAATTTAGAAAACCAACTAGTGCTTGCTTATGGGGAAAGGTGCGTTGGGGTGCTGCATAAAACCAGAGACTGAAATTAGCACAGATAACTTTCCATAAGCCAAATATGTAATAGACAAGACCTACTCCTTGCTCAACGAAATGGACCCAACACCACATATTCAACGCCTAGGAATATACCTGACTAGGAAGAATCTTAAAACCCATGGAAATATATGTCTCCGTAAGAGAATCAAGCGTGTGTACAGCGGCTGAAACGCAGCTGTGAAAATCCGATAAATCCCATTATCAAAATAAATTTCGAAAACAAAACAAAAAGACAGTGAAATAGCAATTCTTAAATAATTCACTCAGGGCATGTGATGCAACCGGGATTTACCACATCTACACCCAGAGCTGGTTGAGACATAAGGCTGGACACTTCAGGCTGATAGCACTGGTGAGTTTCGGTGAGCAAATGCAGACCCTTTGAAGTCATACTGCATGGTACCCATTCCATGGGTCCCAACTCTCCAGGTTCAAGGCATTCTTCCTCCAGCTAAAACATGCATGGGAAACCCAGAGTATCGTCCACCGTGTGATTGGGAAACGATTTAAAATGCATCTCAGTTTTCGTATCCTGGTCCTCGGGTTCACCATTCCAGATGCTTTACTAACACTCTCCCCGCTTGGAGAGTCAGTGCCTTTAACCTCCTGTTTGGCACAGCTTGCCATTTCTGTGCAAGATGAACCGGAATAGGGAGAACCAATGAGAGACTAGCTGTAGGTGTCTGCACGGGCAAATGTAACGCTCATTGCCCACCAGGAAGAGGAATTAAACAAAGGCTCAGTGTGACCTGCTGGAAACAGATTAGGGCCTGAAGCAATCCTGCGGTTTTGTGCCCAGCTCACAAGAAAGCGAGTTGAAGAAAGGAGCTCAGGGGCACTGTACTTCACAAACCTGCAGAGTTATAAATGACAGCTATCCTCCAAAAATATATTGAAGTAAGCCTGCGAAGGGGACTTGAAAGCGGGGCAGAATTTCAGGAAAACGATTGCAGGGAGTAGACTGGAATTGCCCTGAAAGCATAGGAAAAGAGGCACAACGTCGACAATGATGCACTTGGCCAAAAAGGGCGTATGCGTTTTTTCCTGAATATATTCAGGAAAAAACGCATACGCCCTTTTTGGCCAACCAAGCAAGCCTATAAAAGAAATCTGCACTACAATGAAATCTCACTGCCCCCCCGGGCAAAAGGGCCATCTGAAAAAAGTGTAAAATCCAGAAAGGTAGGACAGGATATGGAGAACAGGGAGCCTTGTTATGCTGATTGGCAGGATGTAAATTGCCAGCAGCCACCCTGGGGAAGTGTATGGTGTTTCCTGAAACACGTAAGAAACAAAGCAACACAGCCTATGGCACTTCCACTTATGGTCCTATAGCTTACGGAAATTAAAATCAAAAACAGACAGCCACCCCAATATTTGGGACGGCTGTGTTCACAAGAAGCTCGTCTACAGTATCAGGTAAATATCCCAGAAAGCAAAAAGTGGATAAAGAAGTTGTGGCACGTACGTGCAATGCAATATCACTCAGCAATGAAATCTGTGTCATCAGGCCCGTAGCGGCATAGTGAGTGGATGCACGTACGGTGATTCTACGTGAACTACGTCACACAGAAAAAGAAACATCATAAGATATCACTAATACACGGAATGTAAACTTGACTACACATGAACTGAATTACAAAACAGAACAGGGTCTCAAATTTAGAAAACCAACTAGTGCTTGCTTATGGGGAAAGGTGCGTTGGGGTGCTGCATAAAACCAGAGACTGAAATTAGCACAGATAACATTCCATAAGCGAAATATGTAATAGACAAGACCTACTCCTTGCTCAACGAAATGGACTCAACACCACATATTCAACGCCTAGGAATATACCTGACTAGGAAGAATCTTAAAACCCATGGATATATATGTCTCCGTAAGAGAATCAAGCGTGTGTACAGCGGCGGAAATGCAGCAGTGAAAATCCGATAAATCCCATTATCAAAATAAATTTCGAAAACAAAACACAAAGACAGTGAAATAGAGAGCAATTCTTAAATAATTCACTCAGGGCATGTGATGAAACCGGGATTGACCACATCTACACCCAGAGCTGGTTGAGACATAAGGCTGGACACTTCTGGCTGATAGCACTGGTGAGTTTCCGTGAGCAAATGCAGACCCTTTGAAGTCATACTGCATGGTACCCATTCCATGGGTCCCAACTCTCCAGGTTCAAGGGATTCTTCCTCCAGCTAAAACATGCATGGGAAACCCAGAGTATCGTCCACCGTGTGATTGGGAAACGATTTAAAATGCATCTCAGTTTTCGTATCCTGGTCCTCGGGTTCACCATTCCAGATGCTTTACTAACACTCTCCCAGCTTGGAGAGTCAGTGCCTTTAACCTCCTGTTTGGCACAGCTTGCCATTTCTGTGCAAGATGAACCGGAATAGGGAGAACCAATGAGAGACTAGCTGTAGGTGTCTGCACGGGCAAATGTAACGCTCATTGCCCACCAGGAAGAGGAATTAAACAAAGGCTCAGTGTGCCCTGCTGGAAACAGATTAGGGCCTGAAGCAATCCTGCGGTTTTGTGCCCAGCTCACAAGAAAGCGAGTTGAAGAAAGGAGCTCAGGGGCACTGTACTTCACAAACCTGCAGAGTTATAAATGACAGCTATCCTCCAAAAATATATTGAAGTAAGCCTGCGAAGGGGACTTGAAAGCGGGGCTGAATTTCAGGAAAACGATTGCAGGGGGTAGACTGGAATTGCCCTGAAAGCATAGGAAAAGAGGCACAACGTCGACAATGATGCACTTGGCCAAAAAGGGCGTATGCGTTTTTTCCTGAATATATTCAGGAAAAAACGCATACGCCCTTTTTGGCCAACCAAGCAAGCCTGTAAAGGAAATCTGCATTACAATGAAATCTCACTGCCCCCCCGGGCAAAAGGGCCATCTGAAAAAAGTGTAAAATCCAGAAAGGTAGGACAGGATATGGAGAACAGGGAGCCTTGTTATGCTGATTGGCAGGATGTAAATTACCAGCAGCCACTCTGGAGAAGTGTATGGTGTTTCCTGAAACACGTAAGAAACAAAGCAACACAGCCTATGGCACTTCCACTTATGGTCCTATAGCTTACGGAAATTAAAATCAAAAACAGACAGCCACCCCAATATTTGGGACGGCTGTGTTCACAAGAAGCTCGTCTACAGTATCAGGTAAATATCCCAGAAAGCAAAAAATGGATAAAGAAGTTGTGGCACGTACGTACAGTGCAATATCACTCAGCAATGAAATCTGTGTCATCAGGCCCGTAGCGGCATAGTGAGTGGATGCAGGTACGGTGATTCTACGTAAAATACGTCACACAGAAAAAGAAACATAAGATATCACTAATACACGGAATGTAAACTTGACTACACATGAACTGAATTACAAAACAGAACAGGGTCTCAAATTTAGAAAACCAACTAGTGCTTGCTTATGGGGAAAGGTGCCTTGGGGTGCTGCATAAAACCAGAGACTGAAATTAGCACAGATAACTTTCCATAAGCCAAATATGTAATAGACAAGACCTACTCCTTGCTCAACGAAATGGACCCAACACCACATATTCAACGCCTAGGAATATACCTGACTGGGAAGAATCTTAAAACCCATGGATATATATGTCTCCGTAAGAGAACCAAGCGTGTGTACAGTGGCCGAAACGCAGCAGTGAAAATCCGATAAATCCCATTATCAAAATAAATTTCGAAAACAAAACACAAAGACAGTGAAATAGAGAGCAATTCTTAAATAATTCACTCAGGGCATGTGATGCAACCGGGATTGACCACATCTACACCCAGAGCTGGTTGAGACATAAGGCTGGACACTTCAGGCTGATAGCATTGGTGAGTTTCGGTGAGCAAATGCAGACCCTTTGAAGTCATACTGCATGGTACCCATTCCATGGGTCCCAACTCTCCAGGATCAAGGGATTCTTCCTCCAGCTAAAACATGCATGGGAAACCCAGAGTATCGTCCACCGTGTGATTGGGAAATGATTTAAAATGCATCTCAGTTTTCGTATCCTGGTCCTCGGGTTCACCATTCCAGATGCTTTACTATCACTCTCCCCGCTTGGAGAGTCAGTGCCTTTAACCTCCTGTTTGGCACAGCTTGCAATTTCTGTGCAAGATGAACAGGAATAGGGAGAACCAATGAGAGACTAGCTGTAGGTGTCTGCACGGGCAAATGTAACGCTCATTGCCCACCAGGAAGAGGAATTAAACAAAGGCTCAGTGTGCCCTGCTGGAAACAGATTAGGGCCTGAAGCAATCCTGCGGTTTTGTGCCCAGCTCACAAGAAAGCGAGTTGAAGAAAGGAGTTCAGGGGCACTGTAGTTCACAAACCTGCAGAGTTATAAATGACAGCTATCCTCCAAAAATATATTGAAGTAAGCCTGCGAAGGGGACTTGAAAACGGGGCTGAATTTCAGGAAAACGATTGCAGGGGGTAGACTGGAATTGCCCTGAAAGCATAGGAAAAGAGGCACAACGTCGACAATGATGCACTTGGCCAAAAAGGGCGTATGCGTTTTTTCCTGAATATATTCAGGAAAAAACGCATACGCCCTTTTTGGCCAACCAAGCAAGCCTGTAAAGGAAATCTGCATTACACTGAAATCTCACTGCCCCCCCGGGCAAAAGGGCCATCTGAAAAAAGTGTAAAATCCAGAAAGGTAGGACAGGATATGGAGAACAGGGAGCCTTGTTATGCTGATTGGCAGGATGTAAATTACCAGCAGCCACTCTGGAGAAGTGTATGGTGTTTCCTGAAACACGTAAGAAACAAAGCAACACAGCCTATGGCACTTCCACTTATGGTCCTATAGCTTACGGAAATTAAAATCAAAAACAGACAGCCACCCCAATATTTGGGACGGCTGTGTTCACAAGAAGCTCGTCTACAGTATCAGGTAAATATCCCAGAAAGCAAAAAATGGATAACGAAGTTGTGGCACGTACGTGCAATGCAATATCACTCAGCAATGAAATCTGTGTCATCAGGCCCGTAGCGGCATAGTAAGTGGATGCAGGTACGGTGATTCTACGTGAACTACGTCACACAGAAAAAGAAACATCATAAGATATCACTAATACACGGAATGTAAACTTGACTACACATGAACTGAATTACAAAACAGAACAGGGTCTCAAATTTAGAAAACCAACTAGTGCTTGCTTATGGGGAAAGGTGCGTTGGGGTGCTGCATAAAACCAGAGACTGAAATTAGCACAGATAACATTCCATAAGCCAAATATGTAATAGACAAGACCTACTCCTTGCTCAACGAAATGGACTCAACACCACATATTCAACGCCTAGGAATATACCTGACTAGGAAGAATCTTAAAACCCATGGATATATATGTCTCCGTAAGAGAATCAAGTGTGTGTACAGCGGCGGAAATGCAGCAGTGAAAATCGGATAAATCCCATTATCAAAATAAATTTCGAAAACAAAACACAAAGACAGTGAAATAGAGAGCAATTCTTAAATAATTCACTCAGGGCATGTGATGCAACCGGGATTGACCACATCTACACCCAGAGCTGGTTGAGACATAAGGCTGGACTCTTCAGGCTGATAGCACTGGTGAGTTTCGGTGAGCAAATGCAGACCCTTTGAAGTCATACTGCATGGTACCCATTCCATGGGTCCCAACTCTCCAGGTTCAAGGCATTCTTCCTCCAGCTAAAACATGCATGGGAAACCCAGAGTATCGTCCACCGTGTGATTGGGAAACGATTTAAAATGCATCTCAGTTTTCGTATCCTGGTCCTCGGGTTCAACATTCCAGATGCTTTACTAACACTCTCCCCGCTTGGAGAGTCAGTGCCTTTAACCTCCTGTTTGGCACAGCTTGCCATTTCTGTGCAAGATGAACAGGAATAGGGAAAACCAATGAGAGACTAGCTGTAGGTGTCTGCACGGGCAAATGTAACGCTCATTGCCCACCAGGAAGAGGAATTAAACAAAGGCTCAGTGTGCCCTGCTGGAAACAGATTAGGGCATGAAGCAATCCTGCGGTTTTGTGCCCAACTCACAAGAAAGCGAGTTGAAGAAAGGAGCTCAGGGGCACTGTACTTCACAAACCTGCAGAGTTATAAATGACAGCTATCCTCCAAAAATATATTGAAGTAAGCCTGCGAAGAGGACTTGAAAGCGGGGCTGAATTTCAGGAAAACGATTGCAGGGGGTAGACTGGAATTGCCCTGAAAGCATAGGAAAAGAGGCACAACATCGACAATGATGCACTTGGCCAAAAAGGGCGTATGCGTTTTTTCCTGAATATATTCAGGAAAAAACGCATACGCCCTTTTTGGCCAACCAAGCAAGCCTGTAAAGGAAATCTGCACTACAATGAAGTCTCACTGCCCCCCGGGCAAAAGGGCCATCTGAAAAAAGTGTAAAATCCAGAAAGGTAGGACAGGATATGGAGAACAGGGAGCCTTGTTATGCTGATTGGCAGGATGTAAATTGCCAGCAGCCACCCTGGAGAAGTGTATGGTGTTTCCTGAAACACGTAAGAAACAAAGCAACACAGCCTATGGCACTTCCACTTATGGTCCTATAGCTCACGGAAATTAAAATCAAAAACAGACAGCCACCCCAATATTTGGGATGGCTGTGTTCACAAGAAGCTCGTCTACAGTATCAGGTAAATATCCCAGAAAGCAAAAAATGGATAAAGAAGTTGTGGCACGTACGTACAATGCAATATCACTCAGCAATGAAATCTGTGTCATCAGGCCCGTAGCGGCATAGTGAGTGGATGCAGGTACGGTGATTCTACGTGAACTACGTCACACAGAAAAAGAAACATCATAAGATATCACTAATACACGGAATGTAAACTTGACTACACATGAACTGAATTACAAAAAAGAACAGGGTCTCAAATTTAGAAAACCAACTAGTGCTTGCTTATGGGGAAAGGTGCCTTGGGGTGCTGCATAAAACCAGAGACTGAAATTACCACAGATAACTTTCCATAAGCCAAATATGTAATAGACAAGACCTACTCCTTGCTCAACGAAATGGACCCAACACCACATATTCAACGCCTAGGAATATACCTGACTAGGAAGTATCTTAAAACCCATGGATATATATGTCTCCGTAAGAGAATCAAGCGTGTGTACAGCGGCCGAAACGCAGCAGTGAAAATCCGATAAATCCCATTATCAAAATAAATTTCGAAAACAAAACACAAAGACAGTGAAATAGAGAGCAATTCTTAAATAATTCACTCAGGGCATGTGATGCAACCGGGATTGACCACATCTACACCCAGAGCTGGTTGAGACATAAGGCTGGACACTTCAGGCTGATAGCATTGGTGAGTTTTGGTGAGCAAATGCAGACCCTTTGAAGTCATACTGCATGGTACCCATTCCATGGGTCCCAACTCTCCAGGTTCAAGGGATTCTTCCTCCAGCTAAAACATGCATGGGAAACCCAGAGTATGGTCCACCGTGTGATTGGGAAACGATTTAAAATGCATCTCAGTTTTCGTATCCTGGTCCTCGGGTTCACCATTCCAGATGCTTTACTAACACTCTCCCCGCTTGGAGAGTCAGTGCCTTTAACCTCCTGTTTGGCACAGCTTGCAATTTCTGTGCAAGATGAACAGGAATAGGGAGAACCAATGAGAGACTAGCTGTAGGTGTCTGCACGGGCAAATGTAACGCTCATTTCCCTCCTGGAAGAGGAATTATCCAAAGGATCACTGTGCCCTGCCGGAAACAGATTAGGGCCTGAAGCAATCCTGCGGTTTTGTGCCCAGCTCACAAGAAAGCGAGTTGAAGAAAGGAGCTCACGGGCACTGTAATTCACAAACCTGCAGAGTTATAAATGACAGCTATCCTCCAAAATTATATTGAAGTAAGCCTGCGAAGGGGACTTGAAAGCGGGGCAGAGTTTCAGGAAAACCACTGCATGGGGTAGACTGGAATTGCCCTGAAAGCATAGGAAAAGAGGCACAACGTCAACAATGATGCACTTGGCCAAAAAGGGCGTATGCGTTTTTTCCTGAATATATTCAGGAAAAAACGCATACGCCCTTTTTGGCCAACCAAGCAAGCCTGTAAAGGAAATCTGCACTACAATGAAATCTCACTGCCCCCCCCCCGGGCAAAAGGGCCATCTGAAAAAAGTGTAAAATCCAGAAAGGTAGGACAGGATATGGAGAACAGGGAGCCTTGTTATGCTGATTGGCAGGATGTAAATTGCCAGCAGCCACCCTGGAGAAGTGTATGGTGTTTCCTGAAACACGTAAGAAACAAAGCAACACAGCCTATGGCACTTCCACTTATGGTCCTATAGCTTACAGAAATTAAAATCAAAAACAGACAGCCACCCCAATATTTGGGATGGCTGTGTTCACAAGAAGCTCGTCTACAGTATCAGGTAAATATCCCAGAAAGCAAAAAATGGATAAAGAAGTTGTGGCACGTACGTACAATGCAATATCACTCAGCAATGAAATCTGTGTCATCAGGCCCGTAGCGGCATAGTGAGTGGATGCAGGTACGGTGATTCTACGTGAACTACGTCACACAGAAAAAGAAACATCATAAGATATCACTAATACACGGAATGTAAACTTGACTACACATGAACTGAATTACAAAACAGAACAGGGTCTCAAATTTAGAAAACCAACTAGTGCTTGCTTATGGGGAAAGGTGCCTTGGGGTGCTGCATAAAACCAGAGACTGAAATTAGCACAGATAACTTTCCATAAGCCAAATATGTAATAGACAAGACCTACTCCTTGCTCAACGAAATGGACCCAACACCACATATTCAACGCCTAGGAATATACCTGACTAGGAAGTATCTTAAAACCCATGGATATATATGTCTCCATAAGAGAATCAAGCGTGTGTACAGCGGCCGAAACGCAGCAGAGAAAATCCGATAAATCCCATTATCAAAATAAATTTCGAAAACAAAACACAAAGACAGTGAAATAGAGAGCAATTCTTAAATAATTCACTCAGGGCATGTGATGCAACCGGGATTGACCACATCTACACCCAGAGCTGGTTGAGACATAAGGCTGGACACTTCAGGCTGATAGCATTGGTGAGTTTTGGTGAGCAAATGCAGACCCTTTGAAGTCATACTGCATGGTACCCATTCCATGGGTCCCAACTCTCCAGGTTCAAGGGATTCTTCCTCCAGCTAAAACATGCATGGGAAACCCAGAGTATGGTCCACCGTGTGATTGGGAAACGATTTAAAATGCATCTCAGTTTTCGTATCCTGGTCCTCGGGTTCACCATTCCAGATGCTTTACTAACACTCTCCCCGCTTGGAGAGTCAGTGCCTTTAACCTCCTGTTTGGCACAGCTTGCAATTTCTGTGCAAGATGAACAGGAATAGGGAGAACCAATGAGAGACTAGCTGTAGGTGTCTGCACGGGCAAATGTAACGCTCATTTCCCACCAGGAAGAGGAATTATCCAAAGGATCACTGTGCCCTGCCGGAAACAGATTAGGGCCTGAAGCAATCCTGCGGTTTTGTGCCCAGCTCACAAGAAAGCGAGTTGAAGAAAGGAGCTCAGGGGCACTGTACTTCACAAACCTGCAGAGTTATAAATGACAGCTATCCTCCAAAAATATATTGAAGTAAGCCTGCGAAGGGGACTTGAAAGCGGGGCAGAGTTTCAGGAAAACGATTGCAGGGGGTAGACTGGAATTGCCCTGAAAGCATAGGAAAAGAGGCACAACGTCGACAATGATGCACTTGGTCAAAAAGGGCGTATGCGTTTTTTCCTGAATATATTCAGGAAACAACGCATACGCCCTTTTTGGCCAACCAAGCAAGCCTGTAAAGGAAATCTGCACTACAATGAAATCTCACTGCCCCCCCCGCGCAAAAGGGCCATCTGAAAAAAGTGTAAAATCCAGAAAGGTAGGACAGGATATGGAGAACAGGGAGCCTTGTTATGCTGATTGGCAGGATGTAAATTGCCAACAGCCACCCTGGAGAATTGTATGGTGTTTCCTGAAACACATAAGAAATAAAGCAACACAGCCTATGGCACTTCCACTTATGGTCCTATAGCTTACGGAAATTAAAATCAAAAACAGACAGCCACCCCAATATTTGGGACGGCTGTGTTTACAAGAAGCTCGTCTACAGTATCAGGTAAATATCCCAGAAAGCAAAAAATGGATAAAGAAGTTGTGGCACGTACGTACAATGCAATATCACTCAGCAATGAAATCTGTGTCATCAGGCCCGTAGCGGCATAGTGAGTGGATGCAGGTACGGTGATTCTACGTGAACTACGTCACACAGAAA
The DNA here is from genome assembly GCF_963924675.1 of Phocoena phocoena. NCBI lineage: Eukaryota > Metazoa > Chordata > Mammalia > Artiodactyla > Phocoenidae > Phocoena > Phocoena phocoena. The sequence continues at coordinate 59,665 of NW_027077454.1, forward strand.
AAGAAACATCATAAGATATCACTAATACACGGAATGTAAACTTGACTACACATGAACTGAATTACAAAAAAGAACAGGGTCTCAAATTTAGAAAACCAACTAGTGCTTGCTTATGGGGAAAGGTGCCTTGGGGTGCTGCATAAAACCAGAGACTGAAATTACCACAGATAACTTTCCATAAGCCAAATATGTAATAGACAAGACCTACTCCTTGCTCAACGAAATGGACCCAACACCACATATTCAACGCATAGGAATATACCTGACTAGGAAGAATCTTAAAACCCATGGATATATATGTCTCTGTAAGAGAATCAAGCGTGTGTACAGCGGCATAAACGCAGCAGTGAAAATCCGATAAATCCCATTATCAAAATAAATTTCGAAAACAAAACACAAAGACAGTGAAATAGAGAGCAATTCTTAAATAATTCACTCAGGGCATGTGATGCAACCGGGATTGACCACATCTACACCCAGAGCTGGTTGAGACATAAGGCTGGACACTTCAGGCTGATAGCATTGGTGAGTTTTGGTGAGCAAATGCAGACCCTTTGAAGTCATACTGCATGGTACCCATTCCATGGGTCCCAACTCTCCAGGTTCAAGGGATTCTTCCTCCAGCTAAAACATGCATGGGAAACCCAGAGTATGGTCCACCGTGTGATTGGGAAACAATTTAAAATGCATCTCAGTTTTCGTATCCTGGTCCTCGGGTTCACCATTCCAGATGCTTTACTAACACTCTCCCCGCTTGGAGAGTCAGTGCCTTTAACCTCCTGTTTGGCACAGCTTGCAATTTCTGTGCAAGATGAACAGGAATAGGGATAACCAATGAGAGACTAGCTGTAGGTGTCTGCACGGGCAAATGTAACGCTCATTTCCCACCAGGAAGAGGAATTATCCAAAGGATCACTGTGCCCTGCCGGAAACAGATTAGGGCCTGAAGCAATCCTGCGGTTTTGTGCCCAGCTCACAAGAAAGCGAGTTGAAGAAAGGAGGTCAGGGGCACTGTATTTCACAAACCTGCAGAGTTATAAATGACAGCTATCCTCCAAAAATATATTGAAGTAAGCCTGCGAAGAGGACTTGAAAGCGGGGCAGAGTTTCAGGAAAACGATTGCAGGGGGTAGACTGGAATTGCCCTGAAAGAATAGGAAAAGAGGCACAACGTCGACAATGATGCACTTGGCCAAAAAGGGCGTATGCGTTTTTTCCTGAATATATTCAGGAAAAAACGCATACGCCCTTTTTGGCCAACCAAGCAAGCCTGTAAAGGAAATCTGCACTACAATGAAATCTCACTGCCCCCCCCCGGGCAAAAGGGCCATCTGAAAAAAGTGTAAAATCCAGAAAGGTAGGACAGGATATGGAGAACAGGGAGCCTTGTTATGCTGATTGGCAGGATGTAAATTGCCAGCAGCCACCCTGGAGAAGTGTATGGTGTTTCCTGAAACACGTAAGAAACAAAGCAACACAGCCTATGGCACTTCCACTTATGGTCCTATAGCTTACGGAAATTAAAATCAAAAACAGGCAGCCACCCCAATATTTGGGATGGCTGTGTTCACAAGAAGCTCGTCTACAGTATCAGGTAAATATCCCAGAAAGCAAAAAATGGATAAAGAAATTGTGGCATGTACGTACAATGCAATATCACTCAGCAATGAAATCTGTGTCATCAGGCCCTTAGCGGCTTAGTGAGTGGATGCAGGTACGGTGATTCTACGTGAACTACGTCACACAGAAAAAGAAACATCATAAGATATCACTAATACACGGAATGTAAACTTGACTACACATGAACTGAATTACAAAAAAGAACAGGGTCTCAAATTTAGAAAACCAACTAGTGCTTGCTTATGGGGAAAGGAGGCTTGGGGTGCTGCATAAAACCAGAGGCTGAAATTAGCACAGATAACTTTCCATAAGCCAAATATGTAATAGACAAGACCTACTCCTTGCTCAACGAAATGGACCCAACACCACATATTCAAAGCCTAGGAATATACCTGACTAGGAAGAATCTTAAAACCCATGGATATATATGTCTCCGTAAGAGAATCAAGCGTGTCTACAGCGGCCGAAACGCAGCAGTGAAAATCCGATAAATCCCATTATCAAAATAAATTTCGAAAACAAAACAGAAAGACAGTGAAATAGAGAGCAATTCTTAAATAATTCACTCAGGGCATGTCATGCAACCGGGATTGATCACATCTACACCCAGAGCTCGTTGAGACATAAGGCTGGACACTTCAGGCTGATAGCATTGGTGAGTCTTGGTGAGCAAATGCAGACCCTTTGAAGTCATACTGCATGGTACCCATTCCATGGGTCCCAACTCTCCAGGTTCAAGGCATTCTTCCTCCAGCTAAAACATGCATGGGAAACCCAGAGTATCGTCCACCGTGTGATTGGGAAACAATTTAAAATGCATCTCAGTTTTCGTATCCTGGTCCTCGGGTTCACCATTCCAGATGCTTTACTAACACTCTCCCCGCTTGGAGAGTCAGTGCCTTTAACCTCCTCTTTGGCACAGCTTGCAATTTCTGTGCAAGATGAACAGGAATAGGGAGAACTAATGAGAGACTAGCTGTAGGTGTCTGCACGGGCAAATGTAACGCTCATTGCCGACCAGGAAGAGGAATTAAACAAAGGCTCAGTGTGCCCTGCGGGAAACAGATTAGGGCCTGAAGCAATCCTGCGGTTTTGTGCCACGCTCACAAGAAAGCGAGTTGAAGAAAGGAGCTCAGGGGCACTGTACTTCACAAACCTGCAGAGTTATATATGACAGCTATCATCCAAAAGTATACTGAAGTAAGCCTGCGAAGGGGACTTGAAAGCGGGGCAGAATTTCAGGAAAACGATTGCAGGGGGTAGACTGGAAATGCCCTGAAAGCATAGGAAAAGAGGCACAACGTCGACAATGATGCACTTGGCCAAAAAGGGCGTATGCGTTTTTTCCTGAATATATTCAGGAAAAAAAGCATATGCCCTTTTTGGCCAACCAAGCAAGCCTGTAAAGGAAGTCTGCACTACAATGAAGTCTCACTGCCCCCCGGGCAAAAGGGCCATCTGAAAAAAGTGTAAAATCCTGAAAGGTAGGACAGGATATGGAGAACAGGGAGCCTTGTTATGCTGATTGGCAGGATGTAAATTGCCAGCAGCCACCCTGGAGAAGTGTATGGTGTTTCCTGAAACACGTAAGAAACAAAGCAACACAGCCTATGTCACTTCCACTTATGGTCCTATAGCTTACGGAAATTAAAATCAAAAACAGACAGCCACCCCAATATTTGGGACGGCTGTGTTCACAAGAAGCTCGTCTACAGTATCAGGTAAATATCCCAGAAAGCAAAAAATGGATAAAGAAGTTGTGGCACGTACGTACAATGCAATATCACTCAGCAATGAAATCTGTGTCATCAGGCCCCTAGCGGCATAGTGAGTGGATGCAGGTACGGTGATTCTACGTGAACTACATCAAACAGAAAAAGAAACATCATAAGATATCACTAATACACGGAATGTAAACTTGACTACACATGAACTGAATTACAAAACAGAACAGGGTCTCAAATTTAGAAAACCAACTAGTGCTTGCTTATGGGGAAAGGTGCGTTGGGGTGCTGCATAAAACCAGAGACTGAAATTAGCACAGATAACTTTCCATAAGCCAAATATGTAATAGACAAGACCTACTCCTTGCTCAACGAAATGGACCCAACACCACATATTTAACGCCTAGGAATATACCTGATTAGGAAGAATCTTAAAACCCATGGATATATATGTCTCCGTAAGAGAATCAAGCGTGTGTACAGCGGCCGAAACGCAGTAGTGAAAATCCGATAAATCCCATTATCAAAATAAATTTCGAAAACAAAACAGAAAGACAGTGAAATAGAGAGCAATGCTTAAATAATTCACTCAGGGCATGTGATGCAACCGGGATTTAACACATCTACACCCAGAGCTGGTTGAGACATAAGGCTGGATACTTCAGGCTGATAGCATTGGTGAGTTTCGGTGAGCAAATGCAGACCCTTTGAAGTCATACTGCATGGTACCCATTCCATGGGTCCCAACTCTCCAGGTTCAAGGGATTCTTCCTCCAACTAAAACATGCATGGGAAACCCAGAGTATGGTCCACCGTGTGATTGGGAAACGATTTAAAATGCATCTCAGTTTTCGTATCCTGGTCCTCGGGTTCACCATTCCAGATGCTTTACTAACACTCTCCCCGCTTGGAGAGTCAGTGCCTTTAACCTCCTGTTTGGCACAGCTTGCAATTTCTGTGCAAGATGAACAGGAATAGGGAGAACCAATGAGAGACTAGCTGTAGGTGTCTGCACGGGCAAATGTAACGCTCATTTCCCACCAGGAAGAGGAATTATCCAAAGGATCACTGTGCCCTGCCGGAAACAGATTAGGGCCTGAAGCAATCCTGCGGTTTTGTGCCCAGCTCACAAGAAAGCGAGTTGAAGAAAGGAGCTCAGGGGCACTGTACTTCACAAACCTGCAGAGTTATAAATGACAGCTATCCTCCAAAAATATATTGAAGTAAGCCTGCGAAGGGGACTTGAAAGCGGGGCAGAGTTTCAGGAAAACCACTGCATGGGGTAGACTGGAATTGCCCTGAAAGCATAGGAAAAGAGGCACAACGTCGACAATGATGCACTTGGCCAAAAAGGGCGTATGCGTTTTTTCCTGAATATATTCAGGAAAAAACGCATACGCCCTTTTTGGCCAACCAAGCAAGCCTGTAAAGGAAATCTGCACTACAATGAAGTCTCACTGCCCCCCGGGCAAAAGGGCCATCTGAAAAAAGTGTAAAATCCAGAAAGGTAGGACAGGATATGGAGAACAGGGAGCCTTGTTATGCTGATTGGCAGGATGTAAATTGCCAGCAGCCACCCTGGAGAAGTGTATGGTGTTTCCTGAAACACGTAAGAAACAAAGCAACACAGCCTATGGCACTTCCACTTATGGTCCTATAGCTTACGGAAATTAAAATCAAAAACAGGCAGCCACCCCAATATTTGGGATGGCTGTGTTCACAAGAAGCTCGTCTACAGTATCAGGTAAATATCCCAGAAAGCAAAAAATGGATAAAGAAATTGTGGCACGTACGTACAATGCAATATCACTCAGCAATGAAATCTGTGTCATCAGGCCCTTAGCGGCATAGTGAGTGGATGCAGGTACGGTGATTCTACGTGAACTACGTCACACAGAAAAAGAAACATCATAAGATATCACTAATACACGGAATGTAAACTTGACTACACATGAACTGAATTACAAAAAAGAACAGGGTCTCAAATTTAGAAAACCAACTAGTGCTTGCTTATGGGGAAAGGAGGCTTGGGGTGCTGCATAAAACCAGAGGCTGAAATTAGCACAGATAACTTTCCATAAGCCAAATATGTAATAGACAAGACTTACTCCTTGCTCAACGAAATGGACCCAACACCACATATTCAACGCCTAGGAATATACCTGACTAGGAAGAATCTTAAAACCCATGGATATATATGTCTCCGTAAGAGAATCAAGCGTGTGTACAGCGGCCGAAACGCAGCAGTGAAAATCCGATAAATCCCATTATCAAAATAAATTTCGAAAACAAAACAGAAAGACAGTGAAATAGAGAGCAATTCTTAAATAATTCACTCAGGGCATGTCATGCAACCGGGATTGATCACATCTACACCCAGAGCTCGTTGAGACATAAGGCTGGACACTTCAGGCTGATAGCATTGGTGAGTCTCGGTGAGCAAATGCAGACCCTTTGAAGTCATACTGCATGGTACCCATTCCATGGGTCCCAACTCTCCAGGTTCAAGGCATTCTACCTCCAGCTAAAACATGCATGGGAAACCCAGAGTATCGTCCACCGTGTGATTGGGAAACAATTTAAAATGCATCTCAGTTTTCGTATCCTGGTCCTCGGGTTCACCATTCCAGATGCTTTACTAACACTCTCCCCGCTTGGAGAGTCAGTGCCTTTAACCTCCTCTTTGGCACAGCTTGCAATTTCTGTGCAAGATGAACAGGAATAGGGAGAACCAATGAGAGACTAGCTGTAGGTGTCTGCACGGGCAAATGTAACGCTCATTGCCCACCAGGAAGAGGAATTAAACAAAGGCTCAGTGTGCCCTGCGGGAAACAGATTAGGGCCTGAAGCAATCCTGCGGTTTTGTGCCAAGCTCACAAGAAAGCGAGTTGAAGAAAGGAGCTCAGGGGCACTGTACTTCACAAACCTGCAGAGTTATATATGACAGCTATCATCCAAAAGTATATTGAAGTAAGCCTGTGAAGGGGACTTGAAAGCGGGGCAGAATTTCAGGAAAACGATTGCAGGGGGTAGACTGGAAATGCCCTGAAAGCATAGGAAAAGAGGCACAACGTCGACAATGATGCACTTGGCCAAAAAGGGCGTATGCGTTTTTTCCTGAATATATTCAGGAAAAAAAGCATATGCCCTTTTTGGCCAACCAAGCAAGCCTGTAAAGGTAGTCTGCACTACAATGAAGTCTCACTGCCCCCCGGGCAAAAGGGCCATCTGAAAAAAGTGTAAAATCCTGAAAGGTAGGACAGGATATGGAGAACAGGGAGCCTTGTTATGCTGATTGGCAGGATGTAAATTGCCAGCAGCCACCCTGGAGAAGTGTATGGTGTTTCCTGAAACACGTAAGAAACAAAGCAACACAGCCTATGTCACTTCCACTTATGGTCCTATAGCTTACGGAAATTAAAATCAAAAACAGACAGCCACCCCAATATTTGGGACGGCTGTGTTCACAAGAAGCTCGTCTACAGTATCAGGTAAATATCCCAGAAAGCAAAAAATGGATAAAGAAGTTGTGGCACGTACGTGCAATGCAATATCCCTCAGCAATCAAATCTGTGTCATCAGGCCCCTAGCGGCATAGTGAGTGGATGCAGGTACGGTGATTCTACGTGAACTACATCAAACAGAAAAAGAAACATCATAAGATATCACTAATACACGGAATGTAAACTTGACTACACATGAACTGAATTACAAAACAGAACAGGGTCTCAAATTTAGAAAACCAACTAGTGCTTGCTTATGGGGAAAGGTGCGTTGGGGTGCTGCATAAAACCAGAGACTGAAATTAGCACAGATAACTTTCCATAAGCCAAATATGTAATAGACAAGACCTACTCCTTGCTCAACGAAATGGACCCAACACCACATATTCAACGCCTAGGAATATACCTGATTAGGAAGAATCTTAAAACCCATGGATATATATGTCTCCGTAAGAGAATCAAGCGTGTGTACAGCGGCCGAAACGCAGTAGTGAAAATCCGATAAATCCCATTATCAAAATAAATTTCGAAAACAAAACAGAAAGACAGTGAAATAGAGAGCAATTCTTAAATAATTCACTCAGGGCATGTGATGCAACCTGGATTTAACACATCTACACCCAGAGCTGGTTGAGACATAAGGCTGGATACTTCAGGCTGATAGCATTGGTGAGTTTCGGTGAGCAAATGCAGACCCTTTGAAGTCATACTGCATGGTACCCATTCCATGGGTCCCAACTCTCCAGGTTCAAGGGATTCTTCCTCCAGCTAAAACATGCATGGGAAACCCAGAGTATCTTCCACCGTGTGATTGGGAAACGATTTAAAATGCATCTCAGTTTTCGTATCCTGGTCCTCGGGTTCAACATTCCAGATGCTTTACTAACACTCTCCCCGCTTGGAGAGTCAGTGCCTTTAACCTCCTCTTTGGCACAGCTTGCAATTTCTGTGCAAGATGAACAGGAATAGGGAGAACCAATGAGAGACTAGCTGTAGGTGTCTGCACGGGCAAAAGTAACGCTCATTGCCCACCAGGAAGGGGAAATAAACAAAGGCTCAGTGTGCCCTGCTGGAAACAGATTAGGGCCTGAAAAAATCCTGCGGTTTTGTGCCCAGCTCACAAGAAAGCGAGGTGAAGAAAGGAGCTCAGGGGCACTGTAATTCACAAACCTACAGAGTTATAAATGACAGCTATCTTCCAAAAGTATATTGAAGTAAGCCTGCGAAGGGGACTTGAAAGCGGGCAGAATTTCAGGAAAAAGATTGCAGGGTGTAGACTGGAATTGCCCTGAAAGCATAGGAATAGAAGCAGAACGTCGACAATGATGCACTTGGCCAAAAAGGGCGTATGCGTTTTTTCCTGAATATATTCAGGAAAAAACGCATACGCCCTTTTTGGCCAACCAAGCAAGCCTGTAAAGGAACTCTGCACTACAATGAAGTCTCCCTGCCCCTCGGGCAAGAGGGCCATCTGAAAAAAGTTTAAAATCCAGGAAGGTAGGACAGGATATGGAGAACAGGGAGCCTTGTTATGCTGATTGGCAGGATGTAAATTGCCAGCAGCCACCCTGGAGAAGTGTATGGTGTTTCCTGAAACACATAAGAAACAGAGCAACACAGCCTATGGCACTTCCACTTATGGTCCTATAGCTTACGGAAATTAAAATCAAAAACAGACAGCCACCCCAATATTTGGGACGGCTGTGTTCACAAGAAGCTCGTCTACAGTATCAGGTAAATATCCCAGAAAGCAAAAAATGGATAAAGAAGTTGTGGCACGTACGTACAATGCAATATCACTCAGCAATGAAATCTGTGTCATCAGGCCCGTAGCGGCATAGTGAGTGGATGCAGGTACGGTGATTCTACGTGAACTACGTCACACAGAAAAAGAAACATCATAAGATATCACTAATACACGGAATGTAAACTTGACTACACATGAACTGAATTACAAAACAGAACAGGGTCTCAAATTTAGAAAATCAACTAGTGCTTGCTTATGGGGAAAGGGGCCTTGGGGTGCTGCATAAAACCAGAGACTGAAATTAGCACAGATAACATTCCATAAGCCAAATATGTAATAGACAAGACCTACTCCTTGCTCAACGAAATGGACCCAACACCACATATTCAACGCCTAGGAATATACCTGACTAGGAAGAATCTTAAAACCCATGGATATATATGTCTCCGTAAGAGAATCAAGCGTGTGTACAGCGGCCGAAACGCAGCAGTGAAAATCCGATAAATCCCATTATCAAAATAAATTTCGAAAACAAAACACAAAGACAGTGAAATAGAGAGCAATTCTTAAATAATTCACTCAGGGCATGTGATGCAACCGGGATTGACCACATCTACACCCAGAGCTGGTTGAGACATAAGGCTGGACACTTCAGGCTGATAGCATTGGTGAGTTTCGGTGAGCAAATGCAGACCCTTTGAAGTCATACTGCATGGTACCCATTCCATGGGTCCAAACTCTCCAGGTTCAAGGGATTCTTCCTCCAGCTAAAACATGCATGGGAAACCCAGAGTATGGTCCACCGTGTGATTGGGAAACGATTTAAAATGCATCTCAGTTTTCGTATCCTGGTCCTCGGGTTCACCATTCCAGATGCTTTACTAACACTCTCCCCGCTTGGAGAGTCAGTGCCTTTAACCTCCTCTTTGGCACAGCTTGCAATTTCTGTGCAAGATGAACAGGAATAGGGAGAACCAATGAGAGACTACCTGTAGGTGTCTGCACGGGCAAATGTAACGCTCATTGCCCACCAGGAAGAGGAATTAAACAAAGGCTCAGTGTGCCCTGCTGGAAACAGATTAGGGCCTGAAGCAATCCTGCGGTTTTCTGCCCAGCTCACAAGAAAGCCAGTTGAAGAAAGGAGCTCAGGGGCACTGTAATTCACAAACCTGCAGAGTTATAAATAACAGCTATCCTCCAAAAATATATTGAAGTAAGCCTGCGAAGGGGACTGGAAAGCGGGGCAGAATTTCAGGAAAACGATTGCAGGGGGTAGACAGGAATTGCCTTGAAAGCATAGGAAAAGAGACAGAACGTTGACAATGATGCCCTTGGCCAAAAAGTGCGTATGCGTTTTTTCCTGAATATATTCAGGAAAAAACGCATACGCACTTTTTGGCCAACCAAGCAAGCCTGTAAAGAAATCTGCACTACAATGAAGTCTCACTGCCCCCCGGGCAAAAGGCCCATCTGAAAAAAGTGTAAAATCCAAAAAGGTAGGACAGGATATGGAGAACAGTGAGCCTTGTTATGCCGATTGGCAGGATGTAAATTGCCAACAGCCAACCTGGAGAAGTGTATGGTGTTTCCTGAAACACGTAAGAAATAAAGCAACACAGCCTATGGCACTTCCACTTATGGTCCTACAGCTTAGGGAAATTAAAATCAAAAACACCCAGCCACCTCAAAGTTTGGGACCTCTCTGTTCACAAGAACCTCGTTTACAGTACCAGGTAAATATCTCAGAGAGCAAACAATGGATAAAGAAGTTGTGGTACGTACGTACAATGGAATATCACTCAGCAATGAAATCTGTGTCATCAGGCCCGTAGTGGCATAGTGAGTGGATACAGGTATGGTGATTCTACGTGAAATAAGTCACACATAAAAAGAAACATCATAAAATATCACTAATACACAGTATGTAAACTTGACTACACATGAACTAAATTACAAAACAGAACAGTCTCAAATTTAGAAAACCAACTTGTGCTTTCTTATGGAGAAAGGTGCGTTGGAGTGCTGCATAAAACCAGAGACTGAAATTAGCACAGACACTGTTCCATAAGCCAAATATGTAATAGACAAGACCTACTCCTTGCTCAACGAAATGGACTCAACACCACATATTCAACGCCTAGGAATATACCTGACTAGGAAGAATCTTAAAACCCGTGGATATTTATGTCTCCGTAAGAGAATCAAGAGTGTGTACAGCGGCATTAACGCAGCAGTGAAAATCCGATAAATCCCAGTGTCAAAAAAAAATTTCAAAAACAAAACACAATGACAGTGAAATAGAGAGCAATTCTTAAATAACTCACACAAGGCATGTGATGCAACCTGGTTTACCACATCTACACCCAGAGCTGGGTGAGAGATAAGGCTTGACCCTTTGGGCTGATAGCATTGGTGAGGTTCAGTGAGCAAATGCAGACCCTTTGATGTCATACTGCCTGGTACCCATTCCATGGTTCCCAACTCTCCAGGTTCAAGGGATTCTTCCTTCTGCTAAAATTTGCATGGGAAACCCACAGTATGCTCCACCGTGTGACTGGGAAACCTTTTTACATGCATGTCTGTTTTCGTCCCCTGGTACTCAGGTTCACCATTCCAGACCCTTTTCTTACACTCTCCCCATTTGGAGAGTCAGTGCCTTTAACCTCCTGTTTGGCACTGTTTGCAATTTCTGCGCAAGATGAACAGGAATAAGGAGAACCAATGGGAGACTATCTGTAGGTGTGTGCACGGGCAAATATTTTATTTAACATCTTTATTGGGGTATAATTGCTTTACAATGGTGTGTTAGTTTTTGCTTTATAACAAAGTGAATCAGCTATACATATACATATGCTCCCTGTGTCTTCCCTCTTGTGTCTCCCTCCCTCCCTCTCTCCCCCTTCCACCCCTCCAGGCTGTCCCAACGCCCCGAGCTAATATCCCTGTGCCTTGCGGCTGCTTCCCCCTTGCTATCTACCTTACTACATTTGTTAGTGTGTATATGTCCATGACTCTCTCTCGCCCTGTCAAAACTCACCATTCCCCCTCCCCATATCCTCAATTCCGTTCTCCAGTAGGTCTGCGCCTCTATTCCTGTCTTATCCCTAGGTTCTTCATGACATTTTTTTCCTTTAAATTCCATATATATGTGTTAGCATACGCTATTTGTCTTTTTCTTTCTGACTTACTTCACTCTGTATGACAGACTCTAGGTCTATCCATCTCATTACAAATAACTCAGTTTCATTTCTTTTTAAGGCTGAGTAATATTCCATTGTGTATATGTGCCACATCTTCTTTATCCATTCGTCCGATGATGGGCGCTTAGGTTCTTTCCATCTCCGGGCTATTGTAAATAGAGCTGCAATGAACATTTTGGTACATGACTCTTTTTGAATTTTGGTTTTCTCAGGGTATATGCCCAGTATGCATGGGCAATTTTAACACTCATTTCCCAACAGGAAAAGGAATTAACCAAAGGCTCAGCATGCTGTGCTGGAACAAGATTAGGGCCTGAAGCAATCCTGCGGTTTTGTGGTCAGCTCACAAGAAAGCGAGTTGAGGAAAGGAGCTCAGGGGCACTGTCATTCACATACCTGCAGACATATAAATGACAGAAATCGTACAAAAATATATTGAATTAAGGCTGCGAAGAGGACTTGAAAGTGGGGCAGAATTGCTGGAATCCGATTTCAGGAGGTAGACGTGAATTGCTCTGAAAGCATAAGAGAAGTGGCAGAACCTCGTCAATGAAGCACTTGGCCAAAAAGGGCATATGCATTTTTTCCAGGGCCATCATTCACGGGAGTAGGAGGCTCCCAGCATGCTCCAGTGGCCAACAGAGGGCCCACGTCGCCAAGGCGATGTGAGCTAGCCAGGCAGGAGTGACCTGACATCAGAGGGCCCACCTCACAGAATGGTAGGGAACCCAGCCAGGATCAGACTCTCCCCAGAGGGCCCACATCACCAAGGTGATGGGAACCAGGCAGGAGTGTCCTCACACCCGTGGGGCCACATCATCAAAAGTTGAGGTACCCAGCACATGTGGCCTCAAACCAGAGGACCCACATCACCATGGGTTTCGGAGTGAGGCAGGCAGGATTAATCTCACAACACATGTCCCATTGTATAGAAAAGGTGTGGAAACCAGCAGTTGGATCTTCCTAGCAGGCGGCCCAGAGCACTGAGGCTATGAGATCCAGGCCGGCATGAACTCACAACAGAGGGCCCTCATTGTGATTCTGTAAGCAACCCAGCCGTTGTGACCTCAGAGCAGAAGGCCCACATCCCCATGGGGAAGGGAAACAAGCAGGAGTGTCATCGCAAGAGTGGGCACACATGAAAAAATGTGGGGAGCCCAGCAATTAGTGCCTGATGCCAGAGGGCCCTCATCACCGAGGGGCGGTGGCTCCCAGCCAGCTCCGACTGCTACCAGAGGGGCGACGTCGCCAATGCGGAGTGCGACAACCAGGCAGGAGTGACCTCAGAGCAGAGGGTCAACCTCACAGAAGTGTGAAGAACCAAAGAGGATCAGATTCTCACCAGAGGGCCCACATCACCAAGGGAATGGGAACCAGGCAGGAGTGTCCCCACACTAGTGGGGCCACATCACCGAAAAGTGAGGGACCCAGCACACGTGGCCTCAAACCAGAGGACACACATCACAAGGGAGCTGGGATTGAGGCAGGCAGGAGGAGCCTCAAAACAGAGGGACCATAGAATTAAAATGGTGAAGAATCCCGCAGTTGGAACCTCCCAGCAGGTGGCCAGGAGCAGCGAGACTATGGGATCCAGGCCGGAGTGATCTCACACCAGAGGGCCATCATCATGAAACTGTGAGCAACCTAGGCGTTGGGATCTCAGAGCAGAAGGCCCACATTCCCATGGGGTTGGGAACCTGTCAGAAGTGTACTCGCACCACAGGGCACACATCAGAGAATTTAGGGAACCCAGGAGTTAGGGCCTGACGCCAGAGGGCCCTCATTACCAAGGGGAGGAGACTCCAATCAGGCACCAACACCCAACTGAGGTCCCACGTCGCCAAGGTGACGTGTGACAGCCAGGTAGGAGTGACCTCACCGCAGAGGGCCTACCTCACAGAAGGGTGAGGAACACAGCCAGGATAAGACTCTCACCAGAGGGCCCACATCACCAAGGTGATCAGAACCAGGCAGGAGAGTCTTCACACCAGTGTGGCCACATCATAGAAAGGTGAGGAACCCAGCACATGTGGCCTAAACCAGAAGACCCACATCTCCAAGGGGCTCGGAATGAGGCAGGCAGGAGTAGCCTCACAACACAGGGCCCATAGAATAAAAAAGCTGAGGGATCCAGCAATGGGAACCTCCCAGCAGGCGGCCAAGAGCACCAAGTCTATGCGATTCAGGCCGCAGTAAACTCACAGCAGAGGGTCCACATCATGAAACTGCGAGCAACCCAGCCATTTGGACCTCAGAGCAGAAGGTCCACATCCCCAAGGTGTTGGGAGCATGGCAGGAGTGTCCTCGCACCACTTAGCACATATCAGAAAATGTGGGTACCCAGCAGTTAGGGCCTGACGCCAGAGGGCCCTCATCACTGAGGGGAGGAGGCTCCCAGCATGTTCCAACTACCACAAGAGGGCCCACGTCACCAAGGCGGGGTGTGCCAGCCAGGCAGGAGTGACCTCACAGCAGACGGCCCACCTCAAAGAAGTGTGAGGAACCCAACCAGGATCAGACTCTCACCAGAGGGCCCATATCACCAAGGGGACGGGAACCAGGCACGAGTGTCCTCACACCAGTGGGGCCACATCACTAAAAGATGAGGAAACTGGCACATGTGGCCACAAACCAGAGGACCTACATCACCAAGGGGCTGGGAGTGACACAGGCAGGAGGAGCCTCCCAACACAGGGCCCAAAGAATAAAAAAGGTGAGGAACCCAGCAGTTGGAACTTCCCAGCAGGCGGCCCAGAGTACAGAGGCTATGGGATCTAGGAATGAGTGAACTAACACCAGAGAGCTAACATCAGGAAACTGTGAGCAACCCAGTCGTTGGAACCTCAGAGCAGAAGGCCCATATCGCCATGGGGATGGGAACATTTCACGAGTGTCCTGGCATCACTGGGCTCACATCAGAAAACCTGGGGAGCCCAGCAGTTAGAGCCTGACGCCAGAGGGACCTCATCACCGAGGACAGGAGTCTCCAAAAGGATCCAACTGCCACCAGAGGGCCGACGTCACCAAGGCAATGGGAGCAAGCCAGGCAGGAGTTACCTCAGAGCACAGGGCCCACCTCACAGAACGGTAAGGAACCCAGCCAGGATCAGACTCTCACCAGAGGGGCCACATCACCAAGGGGCTGGGAAACAGGCACGAGTGTCCTCACACCATTGGGGCCACATCATCGAAAGGTGAGGGACCCAGCACACGTGGCCTCACACCAGAGGACACACATCACAACGGGGCTGGGATTGAGGCAGGCAGGAGGAGCCTCAAAACAGAGGGCCCATAGAATAAAAAAGGTGAGGAATCCCGCAGTTGGAACCTCCCAGCAGGCGCCCAGGAGCAGCAAGCCTATGGGATCTAGGCCGGAATGAACGCACATCAGAGGGCCCTCATCATGAAACTGTGAGCACCCCAGGCGTTGGGACCTCAGAGCAGAAGGCCCAAATTCCCATGGGGTTGGGAACCTGACAGGAGTGTCCTCGGCCCACTTCCACGAATCAGAAAATTTGGGAACCCAGCAGTTAGGACCTGAGGCCAGAGGACCCTCATCACCGAGGTGAGGAGGCTCCCAGCAGGCTCTAACTGTCACCATAAGGCCGATGTCACCAAGGCGGGGTGTGCCAACCAGGCAGGAGTGACCTCAGAGCAGAAAGCCCACCTCACAGAAGTGTGAGGAACCCAACAAGGATCAGACTGTCACCAGAGGGCCAACATCACCAAGGGAATGGGAACCAGGCAGGAGTGTCCTCACACCAGTGGGGCTACATCACCATAATTTGAGGGACCCAGCACACGTGGCCTCAAACCTGAGGACACACATCACCAAGGGGCTGGGAGTGAGGCAGGCCAGAGGATCCTCAAAACAGAGGGACCATAGAATAAAAAAGGTGAGGAATCCCACAGTTGGAACCTCCGGCAGGCAGCCAGGAGCAGCGAGGCTATGGGATCTAGGCAGGAGTGAACTCACACCAGAGGGCCCTCATCATGAAACTGTGAGCAACACAGCCGTTGGGACCTCAGAGCAGAAGGCTCACATCCCCATGGGGATGGGAACCTGGCAGGAGTGTCCTTGCACCACTTAGCACGAATCAGAAAATGTGGGAACCCAGCAGTTAGGGCCTGAGGCCAGAGGGCCCTCATCACCGAGGGGAGGAGGCTCCCAGCAGGCTCCAACTGCCACCATATGGCCGACGTTGCCAAGGCGGGGTGTGCCAGCCAGGCAGGAGTGACCTCAGAGCAGAGGGCCCACCTCACAGAAGGGTGAGGAACCTAACCAGGATCAGACTCTCACCAGAGGGCCAACATCACCAAGGTGATGGGAACCAGGCAAGACTGTCCTAACAGCAGTGGGGCCAACATCACCAAGGGAATGGGAACCAGGCAAGAGTGTCCTCACACCAGTGTGGCCACATTATAGAAAGGTGAGGAACACAGCACATGTGGCCTCAAACAAGGGGACACACATCACGAAGGGGCTGGGAGTGAGGCATGCAGGAGGAGACGCACAACCGAGGGCCCATAGAATAAAAAAGGTGAGGAATCGAGAAGTTGGAAACTCCAAGCTGGAGGCCCAGAGCACTGACACTATGGGATACAGGCCAGAGTGAACACACAGCAAAGGGCCCACATCATGAAACTGTGAGCAACCCAGCAGTTGGGACCACAGAACAGAAGTCCCACATGCCCATGGGGATGGGAACCTGGCAGGAGTGACTCGCACCACTGGGCACACATCAGAAAATGTGTGGAGCCCAGCACTTAGGGCCTGACACCAGAAGGCCCTCATCACTGAGGGGAGGAGGCCCCAGCACACTCCAACTGCCACCAGAGGGTCCACATCGCCAAGGCGACGTGCGCCAGCCAGGCAGGATTGACCTCACAGCAGAGGGCCCACATCATGAAAGTGTGAGCAACCCAGCCGTTAGGACCTCAGAACAGAAGGCCCACACGCTCATGAGGATGGGAACCTGGCAGGAGTGCCCTCGTACCACTTAGCACGTATCAGAAAATGTGGGAACCCCGTCATTAGGGTCTGACGCCAGAGGGCCTCATCACCGCGGGAAGGAGGCTCCCAGCAGGCTCCAACTGCCACCAGGGTGCCGAAGTCAACAAGGCGGGTTGTGCCAGCCAGGCAGGAGTGACCTCAGAGAAGAGGGCTCACCTCACGGATGTGTGAGGAACCCAACCAGGATCAGAGTCTCACCAGAGGGCCCACATCACCAAGGGGATGGGAACCAGGCAGGAGTGTCCACACACCAGTGGGGCCACATCATCAAAAGATGAGGAACCCATCACATATGGCCTCAAACCTGAGGACATACATCACCATGTGGCTGGGAGTGAGGCAGGTATCTGGAGGGGCACATTTAACTCTAATTTCCCACCAGGAAGAGGAATTAACCAAAGGCTCAGAGTGCCGTGCTGGACCCTGATTATGGCCTGAAGCAAACCTGCAGTTTTGTGGCCAGCTTACAAGGAAGCGAGTTAAGAAAGGAGCTCAGGGGCACTGTAATTCACAAACCTGCAGAGATAAATGACAGCTATTGGCAAAAATATATCGAAGTAAGTCTGCAAAGAGGACTTGAAAACGAGGCAGAATTGCAGGAATCATATTTCAAGAGGTAGATTGGAATTGCATTTAAAGCATATGAAAAGCGGCAGATCTTTGACAGTGATGCACATGGACAAAAAGTGCGTATACATTTTTCCTGAATATATTCAGGAAAAAACGCATATGAACATTTTGGCCAACCAAGCACTCCAGCAATGGAAATCCACACTACAATGAAGTCACATTTCCCATTCGTCAAAAAGGCCATCTGAATAAAGTGTAAAAACCAGAAACACAGGACAGGCCATGGAGAACAGGGAGCCGTGTTATGCTGATGGGCGGGATGTAAATTGCCAACAGACACTCTGGAGATGTTCATGGTGTATCCTGAAACATCTAAAAAACAAAGCTACAGAGCCTAGGGCACTTCCACTTTTGGCCCTATAGCTTAGGAAAATTAAAATCAACAAGACACAGCCAACACAAAATTTAGGGCTGCTGTGTTTACAAGAACCTCGAGTCCAGTACAAATTAAATATCCCAGAAAGAAAAAAATGGATAAAGAAGTTGTGCTACTTACGTACAACGGAATATCACTCAGCAGTGAAATCAATGTCATCAGGCCTGTAGCAGCAAATTGAGTGGATTTAATTATGATGATTCTAAGAGAAATATATCACACAAAGAAAGATAATTATCATAAGATATCACTAATAGAGGGAGTGTAAACTTGGCTACACATAAACTGAATTACAAAACCGAACAGAGTCTCACATTTAGATAAAAACCTTATGCTTGCTTAAGGGGAAAGTTGAGTTGGGCTGCTGTATAAAAACAGATTGAAATTAGCACACATACCATTCCATAAGCCAAATACGTAATAAACAAGACCTACTCTTTGCTCAACGAAATAGACTCATCCATGGTGTATCACCTCACACCTATTAGAATGGGCATCATCAGAAAATCTACAAACAACAAATGCTGGAAACGGTGTGGAGATAAGGAATCCTCTTCCACTATTGTTGGGAACGTAAATTGATACAGTCACTGTGGAGAACATTATGGAGTTTCTTATAAAACTAAGAATAGAATTACCATATGATACAGCAATCCCTCTACTGGGCATATACCCAGACAAAACCATAAATCAAAAAGAGACATTCACCACAATGTTCATTGCATCACTATTTACACTATCCAGGAAATGGAAGCAACCTAAATGCCCACAGACAGACGAATGCATAAAGATGTGGTACATATATAAAATGGAATATTACTAAGCCATAAAAAGGAATGAAATTGGGACATTTGTAGAGACGTTGATGGATCTAGAGACTGTCATACAGAGTGAAGTAAGTCAGAAAGAGAAAAACAAATCTTGTATATTAATGCATATATGTGGAACCTAGAAAAATTGTACAGATGAACCGTTTTGCAAGGCAGAAATAGAGCAATACATGTATACAACAAACGTATGGACAACAAGGGGGGAAAGCTGTTGGGGATGGTGGTGGGAGGAGTTGAGATATTGGGATTGGTATGTATACATTTATATGTATAAAGTAGATAACCAAAAACAACCTGCTGTATAAAAATATAAAATTAAATTCAAAATAAAAAAATAAAATTAAAAAAAGTAAAACAGAAAAATATTCTTCCCTTCACATACATGTATTGATATGAATAAATTATTTCCATGCTTATATCTGTAAATACACAAAAGAGGAATAAAATCTACCTTGAACCAAAAACGAAAAAAAGATAAAAAAGAACAGAACCCACCAGTTACACAGAGGAAAACCGTTTCAGGGCACTTGCTCCAATTGCAAACAATTCTGAAGTTGGTCAGTGGTGGGGAATCATCTCCCATTCAGCCAGCATGCTCCTCGCAACAAGCGTCCTCACTGCAAAGCTGGTGGACGGTGCCGAGGTATCTGTGAGTAAACGTGGGCCGAGCCCCAGGCCAGCTGCTGCTGAAATGTTCCCACCCTTCCAAGGCTAAACACCTGAATATGTACAAGGACTTGAAAACCTAGAGGAAGGGCCATGGAGCCACATGAGGGACAGCATGCCAGCCGACTTGGTGCCTGCAGGCCAGCCAGGATGGTCCTGGCCCTGGGTGCTCTTCTGGAAGCTCTCCATTTCCCTGCCTGAGATACCCCTGCTGTCCCGACCCCCACTGCTTTCTTCCTTCCTCACCTGTGCCCAGGGAGAAATTCCAGCGGCAGGTGTGGGTGACACATCCTCTTCTTTAGCAGGTAGCATCTTGGCAACTGCTGCAGAAAGTCCAGCAGAGCCCCACTCACACTGGGACACCCACAAAGCCGTGGCCTCTCACTCCCTCCCACCAGCCCAGCCCCGAGACTGCTGACAGGGCAGAGAAAATGGCGTCAGGCACAGCTGCAGGGGCTCTTGCTGCCTGGAGCAGTGTTTATATTGATCTCAACCCAGGCACACCTGGGGAGGGCTGGCCGGCACGGTCAGGCTTCCCAAGCCAGCCAATAATCACCCCTCAGGGGCTCACAGTTGCTGAAAATGGAACTTGCTGAATTGGCCAGGTCCAAGGAACAGGTGTGGGCTCCTGAGAGTCAGGATAGACAAGGGGCTGCAGCTCTGGCTTGTTTTCTAATTATATTATCTGGCCCATGAGTGGGAGACAACTTCAAGAAAACCCTCTCCTAATGAGAGGAACCCAGGAGTCAGGGAGAGGAGGGGTGGGTGGTGGTTGGAGACAGAGGCCTGGTGCCCCGGGTGCAGTGGAAGTCTCTGGAAGACCAGGTGGAGGAGGCCGCACAGAGTGATGCCCAGGGTCACAGACCTGTCAGAGCTGCTGTTTGTTAGTTCAAGTCCTGCTCTGAGGTGCTCTGTGTCAGATCTGAGCGACAGGTGAGCTGGGAGTGCTCTGCAATGAGGGCTATGTGCACGGTTCCTGTGTGCCCAGCCCTGCCAAGGTACCTGCAAGGGTAGCTCTGTATCCTGGGAGGGGCCTGACCACGGGAGCCCCATGGACTGCAGAGGACCTGCCCAGGGAATCCCATATCCTGGGAGGGGCCTGAACACGAGAGCCCCGTGGGCTGGGGTGGGGGTAGGGTACCTGCCCAGGTGAGCTCCATATCCTGGGATTGGCCTGACCTCGAGAGCCCCATGGGCTGCTGGAGTCCTGGTAAAGGATGTCAGGACAGTCAGTGAAGCCACTGAGGATATACCTCCAGTAGTTCCTAAATCCTACACCCTGCTGGTCATTCTACCAACCACCAGGACTTGGTATTCTGTATTAGTCTTCACTGATGCCTTCTTTTGTATTCCATTAGTCCCAGAGTCACAAGAAATTTTGGCTTGTGAGTGACAGGACTCAACATACAACTAAAACAATACTTCCAGGCTGTCTTGCCCCAAGGGTTCAAAAATTCCCACACCATCTTTGGGGAAAGCTCAGCTAAAGACCTAAAAGTTCTACCTCTGGAAAAGGAAACACTCCTTCAATATTCAGACGACATTCTGATCGCCAGCCCTACTAAGGAGGCCTCAGAACTACCAAGCCAATAAAGGATAGAAGTTGTCCACGAAAAAGCTCAAGTATCACAGACTACGGTGACCTGCCTGGGCTTCATTCTCACAGAAGGTCGGAGAAGCCCATCCCAGGAAAGGGAAGAAACAATTTACAGCCTTACCCCTTTCTGAAACTAGAAGACAGCTTAGGGGTTCCTGGGGAAGCCAGGGTTTCCTGCCTCTGGATCCCTAACTACAGTCTACTAGCTGGGCCTCTATATGAAACACTGAAAGGAAAAGATGATGATCCTTTTGAATAGAATCCAGAAGTGGCCTTTCAAGAATGGAAAGAGCAGTCAATTCAGACCCTTGCCCTGGAACTCCCTAATTTAGCTAAACCCTTTGACCTTTACATTCCTGGTGAAAGGTGAATCGCCATTGGAGTATTAGTGCAAAAACTGGGACCACTTGAAATGGAACAATGCAAGAATGCCATCCAGGTAGGATAAGCTATGGTCACCAAGGGGCTTGGCCCACCGCCACATCTGGCCAAGATACTGGTGGTATCTGAAAACCTGGAAATCAGCAGCCCAAAAGGCCACCTCCCTTCTAAGGGAAACGGACCCCACGTGGTGATCCTAACCCCCAACCATGCCCTGAAGTTGCAGGGTTTGCTCCGTGGGCACACTGACCTCGATTGAGGAGGCCCTCCAACTCCAACCTCCAGAGAGATAACCGGGGGCAACGGGGCACCATGACGACCCGTGTGACCATCACTTGACCTGGAGTTTCTCTCATAAAACAACAAGAGTGTGTCCCAAAAGAGTAGACTACTGCTTGCAGTACTTACTGTACCCAGAGGGGAGCTAATAATCTTGGCGGGGGAACCGTATATCATGCTGTCACCATAGAAAAGCCTACAGACACCCTGATGATGGTGGCCAATAAGACCGGCTGGACTCCTGTTTACTTCCAAAGGCTCTTGACTCAGTGACCATCATGATCCTTCATCACCACTGACCCTGGACTGTCTGGGAGCTGAGCGGGCAGGATCCTGACACCTGGTGCTGTTTTTACGTTAATTCAGGGGCCTAATGGAAGAAAGCGCAGACTGTTGGTCAGAGCATCTAGGCTGGCAGAAACGGTCAGTCAGAGCATCTAGGCTGGCAGAAACGGTCAGCCTAAGGTGGCCGAACAAATGTGGGGCGGAGTGAAACTGGACCTCACAGCGCCACTGCACATCTCCTTTCTGGACCCTTAAAGGTCATTAGAATCTATAACACTTCCAATACTGGTGCTCAGGTGGACGAGCAGGGAGGCAGGAGGCCTGGGGACAATCAACGTCACCTGGAGGCTGCTGGGGAGAAGTTCTGACCCTCGCCCACGGGTATGAAGCCTCCTAACTCAGCACTCAGCAGTTACAGAAGAAGGGTCTGCACCCGCAGCACTCCAAGAATGAGGAAAGGGACAAAAGGCAGAAGAGAAGTTTGTCCCAGGCAAAGCCCCTTAAAAATGCCTGGGAGATAAAAATAGAATCTGGGCAATAAAATAAAGTCTAACCATTTTTATCCTTTGTGCTTTGTCTAATTTCAGGTGCTCCTAGTGTCCCGCATACAGAGGTTCCACACCCGGCACTTCAGACCAGATTTCCTAGAGCAGAATGGCTCGATGACACTTCAGCTCCTGGGGCCCAGTTCAGACTCCGTGACATAGAGCCTGAGCTGCAGCCAACCAGGTCCTCGAGAGCTCAGCCCCCTCCCTCCCAGTGACTCTGACAGGATCTCTACACAGCAGCCCAGCCCACAGCCCACAGGGTAGCACCTCTCCATTCTCTGATCAAAATATAAAGTTTCCTTTGCTTTTGAACCAAACTCAGTCTCGATCTATTGGCTCCAATGACACTGGGCAGGGGGACACTTGTTGGCGTCCACTCTGGAGGATCAGTAACAGAAATTGAGAACATTGTAACTTCAATGAACAGATGTGTGAGCCAAACTGTAATTAACATAGAACAGTGTATAAGGCTCGGGTAAAATAAGATGTTTCTAACACTTCCATTTGATATTTCCATCACTTTCTTATAAGCAAGTTCAGTGAAAAGGTTTGTCTTCTTTGTCAGGTCAATATTAGAGAAACAAAGTGATTTCTTTCCAAGGATGTACATCTAATAATCTTGGTTAAAGCTTCAATCTTGTTTTAAATGCTTTTGCATTGAAAATGATACCTCTCTTTCAGCTCCCCCATTTCTGAGAAGCATAAAATCTTATAATTTATTATTACCAAAGGGAAATGGTAGGAGGAGGGATAAATTAACAGTTTGGGATTAACACATACACACTGCTATGTATGAAATCATCAGCAAGGAACTACTGTATAGCACAGGGAACTACACTCAATATTTTGCAATAACCTATAAGGGGAAATGATCTGAAAAAGAATAGATATTTTTATTGACATCATCCATCAATGACAGTAAAAATGGAATCTAAGGGAAGACAGTGGTGAGTGCTTCTGACCCTGAAGACTTCAATCATCTAAAGTTTGGACTCTGCCTACTTCCCAAGGCCCTTAATGAACATATGTGTAGCCGTAGCTTAAAAAATTCCCCAGTTTGGGTTGCGGAGAGACACTGATATTTAAAATCCCCTGGTGTTCTCCTCACATGAATGGGACCCTTCCTACACCTAAAACATGCCTGTCACACCCAGAGGATGGTATACCGTCTGATCGGGAAAAGTTTGGAAAAGGCATCTCATCTCCTCATCTCTTGGTGCTAGGGTTCACCACTCCAGCGTCTTTACTAACAGTCTCCCCACTTGGAGATGTCAGCACTGTCAACATCCTGTTGCATACAGTTTGGAATTTGTCCAGAGGATGAAGCAGAAGGAGGAGGAACAATGAGAGACAAGTCCTAGGTGTTCGGACAGGCACATGCCACTCTAATTTCCAATCAGGAAGACGAATTGACCAAAGGCTAGGGTTGCCCATGGAAACAGAATAGGGCTTGAGGAATCCTGATGCTTTGTGGCCAGTTCCCATAAACACAAGTTGGAAAATGGAACTCAGGGGCACTAAAATTCACGAAACTGCAGAATTGAAAATATCTATCACTGAAAAATGTCTTGAGGAAAGTCAGAGAAAAGGACTTGTAAGCAACGGAGAATGGCAGGAAAGGGATTGGAAGAGGTAGAAAGGACTCGCCATTAAGCACAAGAAAAGGGGCTGAACATTGCCAACATTGCAGTTGGCCAAAAAGGGTGTATGCGTCTTTTTCTGTATATATTCAAGAAAAGGGCATACACTTTTTTAGCCAACCAAACAGGTGGGCACTGGAAATCAATACTACAAAACATATCACTTTGCATCAGTCAGAAGAGCCGTCCTCATAAAGTGTAAACACCAGAAATGCAGGACAGGGCAAGGAGAAAAGGGAGCCCTGTGAGTCTTATAGTGGAAATGTATATTGCCAACGGTCACTCTGGATAAGTCTATTGTGTTTACTAAAGCATCTAAAAAATGAGCTACCGAGCACAGGGCACTTGCACTCATGGACGTATATCTTGGGAAAAACAAAAATCGAGAGGACACAGGCACCCCAATGTTTACCACCTCTCTGTTTAAAAGATCCTCGACTAGGATATAACTTAAAGTATCTGCAGAGAAAAAACGGACAGAGATGTGGTGCTTATGTAGAGTGGAATATTACTCAGCCTGGAAATCAATGAAATACGGCCAGTTATAACAACTCAAGAGGAGTTACGTGTGATCATTCGAAGTCACATAATTCAAAAAGAAAAAGACATAAGATATCACTAATACATGGAATGTTAACATGGCTACACATGAACTGAATTACAAAAGAGAAGAGGGTTTCAAATTAAGAAAACCAACTTATGCTTCCTTAAGGGGAAAGGTGAGTTGGGGTGCTGCATAAAACCAGAGGCTGAAATTAGCACAGATACCATTCCATAAGCCAAATATGTAATAGTCAAGACCTACTCCTTGCTCAACGAAATGGACTCCACACGCCATATTCAATGCCTAAGAATATACCGGATTAGTAAGAATCTTAAAACCCATGGACTTATATGTCTCCGTAACAGAATCAAGCGCGTGTACAGGGGCATAAACGAAGCAGTGAAAATCCGATAAATCCCATTATTAAAATAAATTTCAAAAACAAAACACAATGACAGTGAAATAGGAAGCAATTCTTAAATAATTCACTCAGGGCATGTGATGCAACCTGAATTTACCACATCTACACCCAGAGCTGGTTGAGACATAAGGCTGGACACTTCAGGCTGATAGCATTGGTGAGTTTCGGTGAACAAATGCAGATCCTTTGAAGTCATACTGCATGGTACCCAATCCAAGGGTCCCAACTCTCCAGGTTCAAGGGATTCTTTCTTCAGCTAAAACATGCATGGGAAATGGCGAGTATGGTCCACCGTGTGATTAGGAAACGATTTAAAATGCATCTCAGTTTTCGTATCCTGGTCCTCGGGTTCACCATTCCAGACGGTTTACTAACACTCTCCCCGCTTGGAGAGTCAGTGCCTTTAAGCTCCTGTTTGGCACAGCTTGCAATTTCTGCGCAAGATGAACAGGAATAGGGAGAACCAATGAGAGACTAGCTATAGGTGTCTGCACGGACAAATGTAAGGCTCATTTCCCACCAGGAAGAGGAATTAACCAAAGGCTCAGCGTGCCGTGCCGGAAACAGATTAGGGCCTGAAGCAATCCTGCGGTTTTGTGCCCAGCTCACAAGAAAGCGAGTTGAAGAAAGGAGCTCAGGGGCACTGTAATTCACAAACCTGCAGAGTTATAAATGACAGCTATCCTCCAAAAATATATTGAAGTAAGCCTGCGAAGGGGACTTGAAAGTGGGACAGAATTTCAGGAAAACGATTGCAGGGGGTAGACTGGAATTGCCCAGAAAGCATAGGAAAAGAGGCAGAACGTCGACAATGGTGCACTTGGCCAAAAAGTGCGTATGCATTTTTTCCTGAATATATTCAGGAAAAAACGCATACGCACTTTTTCGCAAACCAAGCAAGCCTGTAAAGGAAATCTGCACTACAATGAAGTCTAACTGCCCCCTGGGCAAAAGGGCCATCTGAAAAAAGTGTAAAATCCAGAAAGGTAGGACAGGATATGGAGAACAGGGAGCCTTGTTATGCTGATTGGCAGGATGTAAATTGCCAACAGCCATCCT
Organism: Phocoena phocoena; assembly: GCF_963924675.1. NCBI lineage: Eukaryota > Metazoa > Chordata > Mammalia > Artiodactyla > Phocoenidae > Phocoena > Phocoena phocoena. The sequence continues at coordinate 85,729 of NW_027077454.1, forward strand.
GGAGAAGTTTATGGTGTTTCCTGAAACCCATAAGAAACAAAGCAACACAGCCTATGGCACTTCCACTTATGGTCCGAAAGATTACGGAAATTTAAATCAAAAACAGAGAGCCACCCCAAAGTTTGGGACGGCTGTGTTCCCAAGAAGCTCGTCTACAGTACCAGGTAAATATCCCAGAAAGCAAAAAATGGATAAATAATTTGTGGCACGTACGTGCAATGCAATATCACTCAGCAATGAAATCTGTGTCATCAGGCCCGTAGCGGCATAGTGAGTGGATGCAGGTACGGTGATTCTACGTGAACTACGTCACACAGAAAAAGAAACATCATAAGATATCACTAATACACGGAATGTAAACTTGACTACACATGAACTGAATTACAAAACAGAACAGGGTCTCAAATTTAGAAAACCAACTAGTGCTTGCTTATGGGGAAAGGTGCGTTGGGGTGCTGCATAAAACCAGAGACTGAAATTAGCACAGTTAACATTCCATAAGCCAAATATGTAATAGACAAGACCTACTCCTTGCTCAACGAAATGGACTCAACACCACATATTCAACGCCTAGGAATATACCTGACTAGGAAGAATCTTAAAACCCATGGATTTATATGTCTCCGTAAGAGAATCAAGCGTGTGTACAGCGGCATAACGGCAGCAGTGAATATCCGATAAATCCCATTATCAAAATAAATTTCAAAAACAAAACACAAAGACAGTGAAATACAGAGCAATTCTTAACTAATTCACTCAGGGCATGTGATGCAACCGGGATTGACCACATCTACACCCAGAGCTGGTTGAGATATAAGGCTGGACACTTCAGGCTGATAGCATTGGTGAGTTTCGGTGAGCAAATGCAGACCCTTTGAAGTCATACTGCATGGTACCCATTCCATGGGTCCCAACTCTCCAGGTTCAAGGGATTCTTCCTCCAGCTAAAACATGCATGGGCAACCCAGAGTATCGTCCACCGTGTGATTGGGAAACGATTTAAAATGTATCTCAATTTTCGTATCCTGGTCCTCGGGTTCACCATTCCAGATGCTTTACTAACACTCTCCCCGCTTGGAGAGTCAGTGCCTTTAACCTCCTGTTTGGCACAGCTTGCAATTTCTGTGCAAGATGAACAGGAATAGGGAGAACCAATGAGAGACTAGCTGTAGGTGTCTGCACGGGCAAATGTAACGCTCATTTCCCACCAGGAAGAGGAATTAACCAAAGGCTCAGCGTGCCCTGCCGGAAACTGATTAGGGCCTGAAGCAATCCTGCGGTTTTGTGCCCAGCTCACAAGAAAGCGAGTTGAAGAGAGGAGCTCAGGGGCACTGTACTTCACAAACCTGCAGAGTTATAAATGACAGCTATCCTCCAAAAATATATTGAAGTAAGCCTGCGAAGGGGACTTGAAAGCGGGGCAGAGTTTCAGGAAAACCATTGCAGGGGGTAGACTGGAATTGCCCTGAAAGCATAGGAAAAGAGGCAGAACGTGGACAATGATGCACTTGGCCAAAAAGGGCGTATGCGTTTTTTCCTGAATATATTCAGGAAAAAACGCATATGCCCTTTTTGGCCAAACAAGCAAGCCTGTAAAGGAAATCTGCACTACAAAGAAGTCTCACTGCCCCCCGGGCAAAAGGGCCATCTGAAAAAAGTGTAAAATCCAGAAAGGTAGGACAGGATATGGAGAACAGGGAGCCTTGTTATGCTGATTGGCAGGATGTAAATTGCCAGCAGCCACCCTGGAGAAGTGTATTGTGTTTTTTGAAACACGTAAGGAACAAAGCAACACAGCCTATGGCACTTCCACTTATGGTCCTATAGCTTACGGAAATTAAAATCAAAAACAGAGAGCCACCCCAAAGATTGGGACGGCTGTGTTCCCAAGAAGCTCGTCTACAGTACCAGGTAAATATCCCAGAAAGCAAAAAATGGATAAATAATTTGTGGCACGTACGTGCAATGCAATATCACTCAGCAATGAAATCTGTGTCATCAGGCCCGTAGCGGCATAGTGAGTGGATGCAGGTACGGTGATTCTACGTGAACTACCTCACACAGAAAAGGAAACATCATAAGATATCACTAATACACGGAATGTAAACTTGACTACACATGAACTGAATTACAAAACAGAACAGGGTCTCAAATTTAGAAAACCAACTAGTGCTTGCTTATGGGGAAAGGTGCCTTGGGGTGCTGCATAAAACCAGAGACTGAAATTAGCACAGATAACATTCCATAAGCCAAATATGTAATAGACAAGACCTACACCTTGCTCAACGAAATGGACTCAACACCACATATTCAACGCCTAGGAATATACCTGACTAGGAAGAATCTTAAAACCCATGGATTTATATGTCTCCATAAGAGAATCAAGCGTGTGTACAGCGGCATAAACGCAGCAGTGAAAATCTGATAAATCCCATTATGAAAATAAATTTCAAAAACAAAACACAAAGACAGTGAAATAGAGAGCAATTCTTAAATAATTCACTCAGGGCATGTGATGCAACCGGGATTTAACACATCTACACCCAGAGCTGGTTGAGACATAAGGCTGGACACTTCAGGCTGATAGCATTGGTGAGTTTCGGTGAGCAAATGCAGACCCTTTGAAGTCATACTGCATGGTACCCATTCCATGGGTCCCAACTCTCCAGGTTCAAGGGTTTCTTCCTCCAGCTAAAACATTCATGGGAAACACAGAGTATCGTCCACCGTGTGATTGGGAGACGATTTAAAATGCATCTCAGTTTTCGATTCCTGGTCCTCGGGTTCACCATTCCAGATGCTTTATTAACACTCTCCCCGCTTGGAGAGTCAGTGCCTTTAACCTCCTCTTTGGCACAACTTGCAATTTCTGTGCAAGATGAACAGGAATAGGGAGAACCAATGAGAGACTAGCTGTAGGTGTCTGCACGGGCAAATATAACGCTCATTTCCCACCAGGAAGAGGAATTAACCAAAGGCTCAGTGTGCCCTGCCGGAAAAAGATTAGGGCCTGAAGCAATCCTGCGGTTTTGTGCCCAGCTCACAAGAAAGCGAGTTGAAGAAAGGAGCTCAGGGGCACTGTAATTCACAAACCTGCAGAGTTATAAATGACAGCTATCCTCCAAAAAAAATATTGAAGTAAGCCTGCGAAGGGGACTTGAAATCGGGGCAGAATTTCAGGAAAACGATTGCAGGTGGTAGACTGGAATTGCCCTGAAACATAGGAAAAGAGGCACAACGTCGACAATGATGCACTTGGCCAAAAAGGGCGTATGCGTTTTTTCCTGAATATATTCAGGAAAAAACGCGTACGCCCTTTTTGGCCAACCAAGCAAGCCTGTAAAGGAAATCTGCACTACAATAAAGTCTCACTGCCCCCCGGGCAAAAGGGCCATCTGAAAAAAGTGTAAAATCCAGAAATGTAGGACAGGATATGGAGAACAGGGAGCCTTGTTATGCTAATTGTCAGGATGTAAATTGCCAGTAGCCACCCTGGAGAAGTGTATGGTGTTTCCTGAAACACGTAAGAAACAAAGCAAAACAGCCTATGGCACTTCCACTTATGGTCCTATAACTTACGGAAATTAAAATCAAAAACAGACAGCCACCCCAATATTTGGGACGGCTGTGTTCACAAGAAGCTCGTCTACAGTATCAGGTAAATATCCCAGAAAGCAAAAAATGGATAAAGAAGTTGTGGCACGTACGTACAATGCAATATCACTCAGCAATGAAATCTTTGTCATCAGGCCCGTAGCGGCATAGTCAGTGGATGCAGATACGGTGATTCTACGTGAACTACGTCACACAGAAAAAGAAACATCATAAGATATCACTAATACACGGAATGAAAACTTGACTACACATGAACTGAATTACAAAACAGAACAGGGTCTCAAATTTAGAAAACCAACTAGTGCTTGCTTATGGGGAAAGGATCCTTGGGGTGCTGCATAAAACCAGAGACTGAAATTAGCACAGATAACTTTCCATAAGCCAAATATGTAATAGACAAGACCTACTCCTTGCTCAACGAAATGGACCCAACACCACATATTCACCGCCTAGGAATATACCTGACTAGGAAAAATCTTAAAACCCATGGATATATATGTCTCCGTAAGAGAATCAAGCGTGTGTACAGCGGCCGAAACGCAGCAGTGAAAATCCGATAAATCCCATTATCCAAATAAATTTCGAAAACAAAACACAAAGACAGTGAAATAGAGAGCAATTCTTAAATAATTCACTCAGGGCATGTGATGCAACCTGGAATGACCACATCTACACCCAGAGCTGGTTGAGACATAAGGCTGGACACTTCAGGCTGATAGCATTGGTGAGTTTCGGTGAGCAAATGCAGACCCTTTGAAGTCATACTGCATGGTACCTATTCCATGGGTCCCAACTCTTCAGGTTCAAGGGATTCTTCCTCCAGCTAAAACATGCATGGGAAACCCAGAGTATCGTCCACCGTGTGTTTGGGAAACGATTTAAAATGCATCTCAGTTTTCGTATCCTGGTCCTCGGGTCCACCATTCCAGATGCTTTACTAACACTCTCCCCGCTTGGAGAGTCAGTGCCTTTAACCTCCTCTTTGGCACAGCTTGCAATTTCTGTGCAAGATGAACAGGAATAGGGAGAACCAATGAGAGACTAGCTGTAGGTGTCTGCACGGGCAAATGTAACGCTCATTGCCCACCAGGAAGAGGAATTAACCAAAGGCTCAGTGTGCCCTGCCGGAAACAGATTAGGGCCTGAAGCAATCCTGCGGTTTTGTGCCCAGCTCACAAGAAAGCGAGTTGAAGAAAGGAGCTCAGGGGCACTGTACTTCACAAACCTGCAGAGTTATAAATGACAGCTATCCTCCAAAAATATATTGAAGTAAGCCTGCGAAGGGGACTTGAAATCGGGGCAGAATTTCAGGAAAACGATTGCAGGGGGTAGACTGGAATTGCCCTGAAACATAGGAAAAGAGGCACAATGTCGACAATGATGCACTTGGCCAAAAAGGGCGTACGCGTTTTTTCCTGAATATATTCAGGAAAAAACGCGTACGCCCTTTTTGGCCAACCAAACAAGCCTGTAAAGGAAATCTGCACTACAATAAAGTCTCACTGCCCCCCGGGCAAAAGGGCCATCTGAAAAAAGTGTAAAATCCAGAAATGTAGGACAGGATATGGAGAACAGGGAGCCTTGTTATGCTAATTGGCAGGATGTAAATTGCCAGTAGCCACCCTGGAGAAGTGTATGGTGTTTCCTGAAACACGTAAGAAACAAAGCAAAACAGCCTATGGCACTTCCACTTATGGTCCTATAGCTTACGGAAATTAAAATCAAAAACAGACAGCCACCCCAATATTTGGGACGGCTGTGTTCACAAGAAGCTCGTCTATATTATCAGGTAAATATCCCAGAAAGCAAAAAATGGATAAAGAAGTTGTGGCACGTACGTACAATGCAATATCACTCAGCAATGAAATCTTTGTCATCAGGCCCGTAGCGGCATAGTCAGTGGATGCAGATACGGTGATTCTACGTGAACTACGTCACACAGAAAAAGAAACATCATAAGATATCACTAATACACGGAATGAAAACTTGACTACACATGAACTGAACTACAAAACAGAACAGGGTCTCAAATTTAGAAAACCAACTAGTGCTTGCTTATGGGGAAAGGAGCCTTGGGGTGCTGCATAAAACCAGAGACTGAAATTAGCACAGATAACTTTCCATAAGCCAAATATGTAATAGACAAGACCTACTCCTTGCTCAACGAAATGGACCCAACACCACATATTCAACGCCTAGGAATATACCTGACTAGGAAGAAACTTAAAACCCATGGATATATATGTCTCCGTAAGAGAATCAAGCGTGTGTACAGCGGCCGAAACGCAGCAGTGAAAATCCGATAAATCCCATTATCAAAATAAATTTCGGAAACAAAACACAAAGACAGTGAAATAGAGAGCAATTCTTAAATAATTCACTCAGGGCATGTGATGCAACCGGGATTGACCACATCTACACCTAGAGCTGGTTGAGACATAAGGCTGGACACTTCAGGCTGATAGCATTGGTGAGTTTCGGTGAGCAAATGCAGACCCTTTGAAGTCATACTGCATGGTACCTATTCCATGGGTCCCAACTCTTCAGGTTCAAGGGATTCTTCCTCCAGCTAAAACATGCATGGGAAACCCAGAGTATCGTCCACCGTGTGATTGGGAAACGATTTAAAATGCATCTCAGTTTTCGTATCCTGGTCCTCGGGTTCACCATTCCAGATGCTTTAATAACACTCTCCACGCTTGGAGAGTCAGTGCCTTTAACCTCCTGTTTGGCACAGCTTGCAATTTCTGTGCAAGATGAACAGGAATAGGGAGAACCAATGAGAGACTAGCTGTAGGTGTCTGCACAGGCAAATGTAACGCTCATTGCCCACCAGGAAGAACAATTAAACAAAGGCTCAGTGTGCCCTGCTGGAAACAGATTAGGGCCTTAAGCAATCCTGCGGTTTTGTGCCCAGCTCACAAGAAAGCGAGTTGAAGAAAGGAGCTGAGGGGCACTGTAATTCACAAACCTGCAGAGTTATAAATGACAGCTATCCTCCAAAAGTATATTGAAGTAAGCCTGCGAAGGGGACTTGAAGGCAGGGCAGAATTTCAGGAAAACGATTGCAGGGGGTAGACTGGAATTGCCCTGAAAACATAGGAAAAGAGGCACAACGTCGACAATGATGCACTTGGCCAAAAAGGGCGTAAGCGTTTTTTCCTGAATATATTCAGGAAAAAACGCATACGCCCTTTTTGGCCAACCGAGCAAGCCTCTAAAGGAAATCTGCCCTACAATGAAATCTCACTGCCCCCCCCCGGGCAAAAGGGCCATCTGAAAAAAGTGTAAAATCCAGAAAGGTAGGACAGGATATGGAGAACAGGGAGCCTTGTTATGCTGATTGGCAAGATGTAAATTGCCAGCAGCCACCCTGGAGAAGTGTATGGTGTTTCCTGAAACACGTAAGAAACAAAGCAACACAGCCTATGGCACTTCCACTTATGGTCCTATAGCTTACGGAAATTAAAATCAAAAACAGACAGCCACCCCAATATTTGGGACGGCTGTGTTCACAAGAAGCTCGTCTACAGTACCAGGTAAATATCCCAGAATGCAAAAAATGGATAAAGAAGTTGTGGCACGTACGTACAATGCAATATCACTCAGCAATGAAATCTGTGTCATCAGGCCCGTAGCGGCATAGTGAGTGGATGCAGGTACGGTGATTCTACGTGAACTACGTCACACAGAAAAAGAAACATCATAAGATATCACTAATACAGGGAATGTAAACTTGACTACACATGAACTGAATTACAAAACAGAACAGGGTCTCAACTTTAGAAAACCAACTAGTGCTTGCTTATGGGGAAAGGTGCTTTGGGGTGCTGCATAAAACCAGAGACTGAAATTAGCACAGATAACTTTCCATAAGCCAAATATGTAAAAGACAAGACCTACTCCTTGCTCAGTGAAATGGACCCAACACCACATATTCAACGCCTAGGAATATACCTGACTAGGAAGAATCTTAAAACCCATGGATATATATGTCTCCGTAAGAGAATCAAGCGTGTGTACAGCGGCCGAAACGCAGCAGTGAAAATCCGATAAATCCCATTATCAAAATAAATTTCGAAAACAAAACACAAAGACAGTGAAATAGAGAGCAATTCTTAAATAATTCACTCAGGCATGTGATGCAACCGGGATTGACCACATCTACACCCAGAGCTGGTTGAGACATAAGGCTGGACACTTCTGGCTGATAGCACTGGTGAGTTTCGGTGAGCAAATGCAGACCCTTTGAAGTCATACTGCATGGTACCCATAACATGGGTCCCAACTCTCCAGTTTCAAGGGATTCTTCCTCCAGCTAAAACATGCATGGGAAACCCAGAGTATGGTGCACCGTGTGATTGGGAAACAATTTAAAATGCATCTCAGTTTTCGTATCCTGGTCCTCGGGTTCACCATTCCAGATGCTTTACTAACACTCTCCCCGCTTGGAGAGTCAGTGCCTTTAACCTCCTCTTTGGCACAGCTTGCAATTTCTGTGCAAGACGAACAGGAATAGGGAGAACCAATGAGAGACTAGCTGTAGGTGTCTGCACGGGCAAATATAACGCTCATTTCCCACCAGGAAGAGGAATTATCGAAAGGCTCACTGTGCCCTGCCGGAAACAGATTAGGGCCTGAAGCAATCCTGCGGTTTTGTGCCCAGTTCACAAGAAAGCGAGTTGAAGAAAGGAGCTCAGGGGCACTGTAATTCACAAACCTGCAGAGTTATAAATGACAGCTATCCTCCAAAAATATATTGAAGTAAGCCTGCGAAGGGGACTTGAAACGGGGCAGAGTTTCAGGAAAACCACTGCATGGGGTAGACTGGAATTGCCCTGAAAGCATAGGAAAAGAGGCACAACGTCGACAATGATGCACTTGGCCAAAAAGGGCGTATGCGTTTTTTCCTGAATATATTCAGGAAAAAACGCATACGCCCTTTTTGGCCAACCAAACAAGCCTGTAAAGGAAATCTGCACTACAATGAAATCTCACTGCCCCCCCACGGGCAAAAGGGCCATCTGAAAAAAGTGTAAAATCCAGAAAGGTTGGACAGGATATGGAGAACAGGGAGCCTTGTTATGCTGATTGGCAGGATGTAAATTGCCAGCAGCCACTCTGGAGAAGTGTATGGTGTTTCCTGAAACACGTAAGAAACAGAGCAACACAGCCTATGGCACTTCCACTTATGGTCTTATAGCTTACGGAAATTAAAATCAAAAACAGACAGCCACCCCAATATTTGGGACGGCTGTGTTCACAAGAAGCTCGTCTACAGTATCAGGTAAATATCCCAGAAAGCAAAAAATGGATAAAGAAGTTGTGGCACGTACGTACAATGCAATATCACTAAGCAATGAAATCTGTGTCATCAGGCCCGTAGCGGCATAGTGAGTGGATGCAAGTACGGTGATTCTACGTGAAATACGTCACACAGAAAAAGAAACATCATAAGATATCACTAATACACGGAATGTAAACTTGACTACACATGAACTGAATTACAAAACAGAACAGGGTCTCAAATTTAGAAAACCAACTAGTGCTTGCTTATGGGGAAAGGTGCCTTGGGGTGCTGCATAAAACCAGAGACTGAAATTAGCACAGATAACATTCCATAAGCCAAATATGTAATAGACAAGACCTACTCCTTGCTCAACGAAATGGACTCAACACCACATATTCAACGCCTAGGAATATACCTGACCAAGAAGAATCTTAAAACCCATGGATATATATGTCTCCGTAAGAGAATCAAGCGTGTGTACAGCGGCCGAAACGCAGCAGTGAAAATCCGATAAATCCCATTATGAAAATAAATTTCGAAAACAAAACACAAAGACAGTGAAATAGAGAGCAATTCTTAAATAATTCACTCAGGGCATGTGATGCAACCGGGATTGACCACATCTACACCCAGAGCTGGTTGAGACATAAGGCTGGACACTTCAGTCTTATAGCATTGGTGAGTTTCGGTGAGCAAATGCAGACCCTTTGAAGTCATACTGCATGGTACCCATTCCGTGGGTTCCAACTCTCCAGGTTCAAGGGATTCTTCCTCCAGCTAAAACATGCATGGGAAACCCAGAGTATCGTCCACCGTGTGATTGGGAAACGATTTAAAATGCATCTCAGTTTTCGTATCCTGCTCCTCGGGTTCACCATTCCAGATTCTTTACTAACACTCTCCCCGCTTGGAGAGTCAGTGCCTTTAACCTCCTCTTTGGCACAGCTTGCAATTTCTGTGCAAGATGAACAGGAATAGGGAGAACCAATGAGAGAGTAGCTGTAGGTGTCTGCACGGGCAAATGTAACGCTCATTGCCCACCAGGAAGAGGAATTAACCAAAGGCTCAGCGTGCCCTGCTGAAACCAGATTAGGGCCTGAAGCAATCCTTTGGTTTTGTGTCCAGCTCACAAGAAAGCGAGTTGAAGAAAGGAGCTCAGGGACACTGTAATTCACAAACCTGCAGAGTTATAAATGACAGCTCTCCTCCAAAAATATATTGAAGTAAGCCTGCGAAGGGGACTTGAAAGCGGGGCAGAATTTCAGGAAAACGATTGCAGGGGGTAGACTGGAATTGCACTGAAAGCATAAGAAAAGAGGCAGAACATCGACAATGATGCACTTGGCCAAAAAGGGCGTATGCGTTTTTTCCTGAATATATTCAGGAAAAAACGCATATGCCCTTTTTGGCCAACCAAGCAAGCCTGTAAAGGAAATCTGCACTACAATGAAGTCTCACTGCCCTTCGGGCAAGAGGGCCATCTGAAAAAAGTGTAAAATCCAGAAAGGTAGGACAGGATATGGAGAACAGGGAGCCTTGTTATGCTGATTGGCAGGATGTAAATTGCCAGCAGCCACCCTGGAGAAGTGTATGGTGTTTCCTGAAACACGTAAGAAACAAATCAACACAGCCTATGGCACTTCCACTTATGGTCCTATAGCTTACGGAAATTAAAATCAAAAACAGACAGCCACCCCAATATTTGGGACGGCTGTGTTCACAAGAAGCTCGTCTACAGTATCAGGTAAATATCCCAGAAAGCAAAAAATGGATAAAGAAGTTGTGGCACGTACGTACAATGCAATGTCACTCAGCAATGAAATCTGTGTCATCAGGCCCGTAGCGGCATTGTGAGTGGATGCAGCTACGGTGATTCTACGTGAACTACGTCACACAGAAAAAGAACCATCATAAGATATCACTAATACACGGAATGTAAACTTGACTACACATGAACTGAATTACAAAACAGAACAGGGTCTCAAATTTAGAAAATCAACTAGTGCTTGCTTATGGGGAAAGGGGCCTTGGGGTGCTGCATAAAACCAGAGACTGAAATTAGCACAGATAACATTCCATAAGCCAAATATGTAATAGACAAGACCTACTCCTTGCTCAACGAAATGGACCCAACACCACATATTCAACGCCTAGGAATATACCTGATTAGGAAGAATCTTAAAACCCATGGATATATATGTCTCCGTAAGAGAATCAAGCGTGTGTACAGCGGCCGAAACGCAGCAGTGAAAATCCGATAAATCCCATTATCAAAATAAATTTCGAAAACAAAACACAAAGACAGTGAAATAGAGAGCAATTCTTAAATAATTCACTCAGGGCATGTGATGCAACCGGGATTGACCACATCTACACCCAGAGCTGGTTGAGACATAAGGCTGGACACTTCAGGCTGATAGCATTGGTGAGTTTCGGTGAGCAAATGCAGACCCTTTGAAGTCATACTGCATGGTACCCATTCCATGGGTCCCAACTCTCCAGGTTCAAGGGATTCTTCCTCCAGCTAAAACATGCATGGGAAACCCAGAGTATGGTCCACCGTGTGATTGGGAAACGATTTAAAATGCATCTCAGTTTTCGTATCCTGGTCCTCGGGTTCACCATTCCAGATTCTTTACTAACACTCTCCCCGCTTGGAGAGTCAGTGCCTTTAACCTCCTGTTTGGCACAGCTTGCAATTTCTGTGCAAGATGAACAGGAATAGGGAGAACCAATGAGAGACTAGCTGTAGGTGTCTGCACGGGCAAATGTAACGCTCATTTCCCACCAGGAAGAGGAATTATCCAAAGGCTCACTGTGCCCTGCCGGAAACAGATTAGGGCCTGAAGCAATCCTGCGGTTTTGTGCCCAGCTCACAAGAAAGCGTGTTGAAGAAAGGAGCTCAGGGGCACTGTAATTCACAAACCTGCAGAGTTATAAATGACAGCTATCCTCCAAAAATATACTGAAGTAAGCCTGCGAAGGGGACTTGAAAGCGGGGCAGAGTTTCAGGAAAACCACTGCATGGGGTAGACTGGAATTGCCCTGAAAGCATAGGAAAAGAGGCACAACGTCGACAATGATGCACTTGGCCAAAAAGGGCATATGCGTTTTTTCCTGAATATATTCAGGAAAAAACGCATACGCCCTTTTTGGCCAACCAAGCAAGCCTGTAAAGGAAATCTGCACTACAATGAAGTCTCACTGCCCCCCGGGCAAAAGGGCCATCTGAAAAAAGTGTAAAATCCAGAAAGGTAGGACAGGATATGGAGAACAGGGAGCCTTGTTATGCTGATTGGCAGGATGTAAATTGCCAGCAGCCACCCTGGTGAAGTGTATGGTGTTTCCTGAAACACATAAGAAACAGAGCAACACAGCCTATGGCACTTCCACTTATGGTCCTATAGCTTACGGAAATTAAAATCAAAAACAGACAGCCACCCCAATATTTGGGATGGCTGTGTTCCCAAGAAGCTCGTCTACAGTACCAGGTAAATATCCCAGAAAGCAAAAATGGATAAAGAAGTTGTGGCACGTACGTGCAATGCAATATCACTCAGCAATGAAATCTGTGTCATCAGGCCCGTAGCGGCACAGTGAGTGGATGCAGGAACGGTGATTCTACGTGAACTACGTCACACAGAAAAAGAAACATCATAAGATATCACTAATACACGGAATGTAAACTTGACTACACATGAACTGAATTACAAAACAGAACAGGGTCTCAAATTTAGAAAACCAACTAGTGCTTGCTTATGGGGAAAGGTGCCTTGGGGTGCTGCAAAAAACCAGAGACTGAAATTAGCACAGATAACTTTCCATAAGCCAAATATGTAATAGACAAGACCTACTCCTTGCTCAACGAAATGGACCCAACACCACATATTCAACGCCTAGGAATATACCTGACTAGGAAGAATCTTAAAACCCATGGATATATATGTCTCCGTAAGAGAATCAAGCCTGTGTACAGCGGCCGAAACGCAGCAGTGAAAATCCGATAAATCCCATTATCAAAATAAATTTCGAAAACAAAACACAAAGACAGTGAAATTGAAAGCAATTCTTAAATAATTCACTCAGGGCATGTGATGCAACCGGGAATGACCACAACTACACACAGAGCTGGTTGAGACATAAGGCTGGACACTTCAGGCTGATAGCATTGGTGAGTTTCGGTGAGCAAATGCAGACCCTTTGAAGTCATACTTCATGGTACCCATTCCATGGGTCCCAACTCTCCAGGTTCAAGGGATTCTTCCTCCAGCTAAAACATGCATGGGAAACCCAGAGTATCGTCCACCGTGTGATTGGGAAACGATTTAAATGCATCTCAGTTTTCGTATCCTGGTCCTCGTGTTCACCATTCCAGATGCTTTACTAACACTCTCCCCGCTTGGAGAGTCAGTGCCTTTAACCTCCTCTTTGGCACAGCTTGCAATTTCTGTGCAAGATGAACAGGAATAGGGAGAACCAATGAGAGACTAGCTGTAGGTGTCTGCACGGGCAAATGTAATGCTCATTTCCCACCAGGAAGAGGAATTAACCAAACGCTCAGCGTGCCCTGCTGGAAAGAGATTAGTGCCTGAAGCAATCCTGCGGTTTTGTGCCCAGCTCACAAGAAAGCGAGTTGAAGAAAGGAGCTCAGGGGCACTGTAATTAACAAACCTGCAGAGTTATAAATGACAGCTATCCTCCAAAAATATATTGAAGTAAGCCTGCAAAGGGGACTTGAAAGCGGGGCAGAAATTCAGGAAAACGATTGAAGGGTTAAACTGGAATTGCACTTAAAGAATAGGAAAAGAGGCAGAACGTCGATAATGATGCACTTGTCCAAAAAGTGCGGATGCTTTTTTCCCTAAATATATTCAGGAAAAAACGCATACGCACTTTTTGGCCAACCAAGAAGCTTGTAAATAAACCTGCACTACAATGAAATCTCAGTGCCCCCCAGGGCAAATGGGCCATTTAAAAAAATTGTAAAATCCAGAAACGGAGGACAGGCAATGGAAAACAGGGATCCTTATTATGCTGATGCATATGATGTAAATTGCCGACAGCCATTCTGGAGAAGTGTTATGTGTTTCCTGAAACACGTAAGAAACAAAGCAACACAGCCTATGGCACTTCCACTTATGGTCCTACAGCTTAGGGAAATTAAAATCAACAACACCCAGCCACCTCAAAGTTTGGGACCTCTCTGTTCACAAGAACCTCGTTTACAGTACCAGGTAAATATCTCAGAGAGCAAACAATGGATAAAGAAGTTGTGGTACGTACGTACAATGGAATATCACTCAGCAATGAAATCTGTGTCATCAGGCCCGTAGTGGCATAGTGAGTGGATACAGGTATGGTGATTCTACGTGAAATAAGTCACACATAAAAAGAAACATCATAAAATATCACTAATACACAGTATGTAAACTTGACTACACATGAACTGAATTACAAAACAGAACAGTCTCAAATTTAGAAAACCAACTTGTGCTTTCTTATGGAGAAAGGTGCGTTGGAGTGCTGCATAAAACCAGAGACTGAAATTAGCACAGATACCGTTCCATAAGCCAAATATGTAATAGACAAGACCTACTCCTTGCTCAACGAAATGGACTCAACACCACATATTCAACGCCTAGGAATATACCTGACTAGGAAGAATCTTAAAACCCGTGGATATTTATGTCTCCGTAAGAGAATCAAGAGTGTGTACAGCGGCATTAACGCAGCAGTGAAAATCCGATAAATCCCAGTGTCAAAAAAAATTTCAAAAACAAAACACAATGACAGTGAAATAGAGAGCAATTCTTAAATAACTCACACAGGGCATGTGATGCAACCTGGTTTACCACATCTACACCCAGAGCTGGGTGAGAGATAAGGCTTGACCCTTTGGGCTGATAGCATTGGTGAGGTTCAGTGAGCAAATGCAGACCCTTTGATGTCATACTGCCTGGTACCCATTCCATGGTTCCCAACTCTCCAGGTTCAAGGGATTCTTCCTTCTGCTAAAATTTGCATGGGAAACCCAGAGTATGCTCCACCGTGTGACTGGGAAACCTTTTTACATGCATGTCTGTTTTCGTCCCCTGGTACTCAGGTTCACCATTCCAGACCCTTTTCTTACACTCTCCCCATTTGGAGAGTCAGTGCCTTTAACCTCCTGTTTGGCACTGTTTGCAATTTCTGCGCAAGATGAACAGGAATAAGGAGAACCAATGGGAGACTATCTGTATGTGTGTGCACGGGCAAATATTTTTTTTAACATCTTTATTGGGGTATAATTGCTTTACAATGGTGTGTTAGTTTTTGCTTTATAACAAAGTGAATCAGCTATACATATACATATGCTCCCTGTGTCTTCCCTCTTGTGTCTCCCTCCCTCCCTCTCTCCCCCTTCCACCCCTCCAGGCTGTCCCAACGCCCCGAGCTAATATCCCTGTGCCTTGCGGCTGCTTCCCCCTTGCTATCTACCTTACTACATTTGTTAGTGTGTATATGTCCATGACTCTCTCTCGCCCTGTCAAAACTCACCATTCCCCCTCCCCATATCCTCAATTCCGTTCTCCAGTAGGTCTGCGCCTCTATTCCTGTCTTATCCCTAGGTTCTTCATGACATTTTTTTCCTTTAAATTCCATATATATGTGTTAGCATACGCTATTTGTCTTTTTCTTTCTGACTTACTTCACTCTGTATGACAGACTCTAGGTCTATCCATCTCATTACAAATAACTCAGTTTCATTTCTTTTTAAGGCTGAGTAATATTCCATTGTGTATATGTGCCACATCTTCTTTATCCATTCGTCCGATGATGGGCGCTTAGGTTCTTTCCATCTCCGGGCTATTGTAAATAGAGCTGCAATGAACATTTTGGTACATGACTCTTTTTGAATTTTGGTTTTCTCAGGGTATATGCCCAGTATGCATGGGCAATTTTAACACTCATTTCCCAACAGGAAAAGGAATTAACCAAAGGCTCAGCATGCCGTGCTGGAACAAGATTAGGGCCTGAAGCAATCCTGCAGTTTTGTGGCCAGCTCACAAGAAAGCGAGTTGAGGAAAGGAGCTCAGGGGCACTGTCATTCACATACCTGCAGACTTATAAATGACAGAAATCGTACAAAAATATATTGAATTAAGGCTGCGAAGAGGACTTGAAAGTGGGGCAGAATTGCTGGAATCCGATTTCAGGAGGTAGACGTGAATTGCTCTGAAAGCATAAGAGAAGTGGCAGAACCTCGTCAATGAAGCACTTGGCCAAAAAGGGCATATGCATTTTTTCCAGGGCCATCATTCACGGGAGTAGGAGGCTCCCAGCATGCTCCAGTGGCCAACAGAGGGCCCACGTCGCCAAGGCGATGTGAGCTAGCCAGGCAGGAGTGACCTGACATCAGAGGGCCCACCTCACAGAATGGTAGGGAACCCAGCCAGGATCAGACTCTCCCCAGAGGGCCCACATCACCAAGGTGATGGGAACCAGGCAGGAGTGTCCTCACACCTGTGGGGCCACATCATCAAAAGTTGAGGTACCCAGCACATGTGGCCTCAAACCAGAGGACCCACATCACCATGGGTTTCGGAGTGAGGCAGGTAGGATTAACCTCACAACACATGTCCCATTGTATACAAAAGGTGTGGAAACCAGCAGTTGGATCTTCCTAGCAGGCGGCCCAGAGCACTGAGGCTATGAGATCCAGGCCGGCATGAACTCACAACAGAGGGCCCTCATTGTGATTCTGTAAGCAACCCAGCCGTTGTGACCTCAGAGCAGAAGGCCCACATCCCCATGGGGAAGGGAAACAAGCAGGAGTGTCATCGCAAGAGTGGGCACACATGAAAAAATGTGGGGAGCCCAGCAATTAGTGCCTGATGCCAGAGGGCCCTCATCACCGAGGGGCGGTGGCTCCCAGCCAGCTCCGACTGCTACCAGAGGGGCGACGTCGCCAATGCGGAGTGCGACAACCAGGCAGGAGTGACCTCAGAGCAGAGGGTCAACCTCACAGAAGTGTGAAGAACTAAAGAGGATCAGATTCTCACCAGAGGGCCCACATCACCAAGGGAATGGGAACCAGGCAGGAGTGTCCTCACACTAGTGGGGCCACATCACCGAAAAGTGAGGGACCCAGCACACGTGGCCTCAAACCAGAGGACACACATCACAAGGGAGCTGGGATTGAGGCAGGCAGGAGGAGCCTCAAAACAGAGGGACCATAGAATTAAAGAGGTGAAGAATCCCGCAGTTGGAACCTCCCAGCAGGCGGCCAGGAGCAGCGAGACTATGGGATCCAGGCCGGAGTGATCTCACACCAGAGGGCCGTCATCATGAAACTGTGAGCAACCTAGGCGTTGGGATCTCAGAGCAGAAGGCCCACATTCCCATGGGGTTGGGAACCTGTCAGAAGTGTACTCGCACCACAGGGCACACATCAGAGAATTTAGGGAACCCAGGAGTTAGGGCCTGACGCCAGAGGGCCCTCATTACCAAGGGGAGGAGACTCCAATCAGGCACCAACACCCAACTGAGGTCCCACGTCGCCAAGGTGACGTGTGACAGCCAGGTAGGAGTGACCTCACCTCAGAGGGCCTACCTCACAGAAGGGTGAGGAACACAGCCAGGATAAGACTCTCACCAGAGGGCCCACATCACCAAGGTGATCAGAACCAGGCAGGAGAGTCTTCACACCAGTGTGGCCACATCATAGAAAGGTGAGGAACCCAGCACATGTGGCCTAAACCAGAAGACCCACATCTCCAAGGGGCTCGGAATGAGGCAGGCAGGAGTAGCCTCACAACACAGGGCCCATAGAATAAAAAAGCTGAGGAATCCAGCAATGGGAACCTCCCAGCAGGCGGCCAAGAGCACCAAGTCTATGCGATTCAGGCCGCAGTAAACTCACAGCAGAGGGTCCACATCATGAAACTGCGAGCAACCCAGCCATTTGGACCTCAGAGCAGAAGGTCCACATCCCCAAGGTGTTGGGAGCATGGCAGGAGTGTCCTCGCACCACTTAGCACATATCAGAAAATGTGGGTACCCAGCAGTTAGGGCCTGACGCCAGAGGGCCCTCATCACTGAGGGGAGGAGGCTCCCAGCATGTTCCAACTACCACAAGAGGGCCCACGTCGCCAAGGCGGGGTGTGCCAGCCAGGCAGGAGTGACCTCACAGCAGACGGCCCACCTCAAAGAAGTGTGAGGAACCCAACCAGGATCAGACTCTCACCAGAGGGCCCATATCACCAAGGGGACGGGAACCAGGCACGAGTGTCCTCACACCAGTGGGGCCACATCACTAAAAGATGAGGAAACTGGCACATGTGGCCACAAACCAGAGGACCTACATCACCAAGGGGCTGGGAGTGACACAGGCAGGAGGAGCCTCCCAACACAGGGCCCAAAGAATAAAAAAGGTGAGGAACCCAGCAGTTGGAACTTCCCAGCAGGCGGCCCAGAGTACAGAGGCTATGGGATCTAGGAATGAGTGAACTAACACCAGAGAGCTAACATCAGGAAACTGTGAGCAACCCAGTCGTTGGAACCTCAGAGCAGAAGGCCCATATCGCCATGGGGATGGGAACATTTCACGAGTGTCCTGGCATCACTGGGCTCACATCAGAAAACCTGGGGAGCCCAGCAGTTAGAGCCTGACGCCAGAGGGACCTCATCACCGAGGACAGGAGTCTCCAAAAGGATCCAACTGCCACCAGAGGGCCGACGTCACCAAGGCAATGGGAGCAAGCCAGGCAGGAGTTACCTCAGAGCACAGGGCCCACCTCACAGAACGGTAAGGAACCCAGCCAGGATCAGACTCTCACCAGAGGGGCCACATCACCAAGGGGCTGGGAAACAGGCACGAGTGTCCTCACACCATTGGGGCCACATCATCGAAAGGTGAGGGACCCAGCACACGTGGCCTCACACCAGAGGACACACATCACAACGGGGCTGGGATTGAGGCAGGCAGGAGGAGCCTCAAAACAGAGGGCCCATAGAATAAAAAAGGTGAGGAATCCCGCAGTTGGAACCTCCCAGCAGGCGCCCAGGAGCAGCAAGCCTATGGGATCTAGGCCGGAATGAACGCACATCAGAGGGCCCTCATCATGAAACTGTGAGCACCCCAGGCGTTGGGACCTCAGAGCAGAAGGCCCAAATTCCCATGGGGTTGGGAACCTGACAGGAGTGTACTCGCACCACAGGTCGCACATCTGCAAATTTTGGGAGCCCAGGAGTTAGAGTCTGACGCAAGTGGGCCCTCATTACCGAGGGACGGAGACTCGCAGCAGACACCAACTCCCAACTGAGGGCCCACGTCACCAAGGTGATGTGTGCCAGCCAGGCAGGAGTGACCTCACCGCAGAGGGCCTACCTCACAGAAGGGTGAGGAAACCAGCCAGGATAAGACTCTCACCAGAGGGCCCACATCACCAAGGGGATCGGAACCAGGCAGGAGGGTCCTCACACCAGTGTGGCCACATTATAGAAAGGTGAGGAACCCAGAACATGTGGCCTAAAACAGGGGACCCACATCTCCAAGGGGCTAGGAGTGAGGCAAGCAGGAGTATCCTCACAAAACAGAGCCCACAGAATAAAAGTTGTGAGGAATCCAGCAGTTGGAACCGGCCAGTAGGCCGCCCAGAGCACAGAGTCTATGGGATCAAGGCCACAGCAAACTCACAGCAGAGGTCCCACATCATGAAACTGTGAGCAACCCAGCGGATGGGACCTCAGAGCAGAAGGCCCACATCCCTATGGGGATGGGAACCTGACAGGAGTGTCCTCGGCCCACTTCCACGAATCAGAAAATGTGGGAACCCAGCAGTTAGGACCTGAGGCCAGAGGACCCTCATCACCGAGGGGAGAAGGCTCCCAGCAGGCTCTAACTGCCACCATAAGGCCGATGTCACCAGGCGGGGTGTGCCAACCAGGCAGGAGTGACCTCAGAGCAGAAAGCCCACCTCACAGAAGTGTGAGGAACCCAACAAGGATCAGACTGTCACCAGAGGGCCAACATCACCAAGGGAATGGGAACCAGGCAGGAGTGTCCTCACACCAGTGGGGCTACATCACCATAATTTGAGGGACCCAGCACACGTGGCCTCAAACCTGAGGACACACATCACCAAGGGGCTGGGAGTGAGGCAGGCCAGAGGATCCTCAAAACAGAGGGACCATAGAATAAAAAAGGTGAGGAATCCCACAGTTGGAACCTCCGGCAGGCAGCCAGGAGCAGCGAGGCTATGGGATCTAGGCAGGAGTGAACTCACACCAGAGGGCCCTCATCATGAAACTGTGAGCAACACAGCCGTTGGGACCTCAGAGCAGAAGGCTCACATCCCCATGGGGATGGGAACCTGGCAGGAGTGTCCTTGCACCACTTAGCACGAATCAGAAAATGTGGGAACCCAGCAGTTAGGGCCTGAGGCCAGAGAGCCCTCATCACCGAGGGGAGGAGGCTCCCAGCAGGCTCCAACTGCCACCATATGGCCGACGTTGCCAAGGCGGGGTGTGCCAGTCAGGCAGGAGTGAGCTCAGAGCAGAGGGCCCACCTCACAGAAGGGTGAGGAACCTAACCAGGATCAGACTCTCACCAGAGGGCCAACATCACCAAGGTGATGGGAACCAGGCAAGACTGTCCTAACAGCAGTGGGGCCAACATCACCAAGGGAATGGGAACCAGGCAAGAGTGTCCTCACACCAGTGTGGCCACATTATAGAAAGGTGAGGAACACAGCACATGTGGCCTCAAACAAGGGGACACACATCACGAAGGGGCTGGGAGTGAGGCATGCAGGAGGAGACGCACAACCGAGGGCCCATAGAATAAAAAAGGTGAGGAATCGAGAAGTTGGAAACTCCAAGCTGGAGGCCCAGAGCACTGACACTATGGGATACAGGCCAGAGTGAACACACAGCAAAGGGCCCACATCATGAAACTGTGAGCAACCCAGCAGTTGGGACCACAGAACAGAAGTCCCACATGCCCATGGGGATGGGAACCTGGCAGGAGTGACTCGCACCACTGGGCACACATCAGAAAATGTGTGGAGCCCAGCACTTAGGGCCTGACACCAGAAGGCCCTCATCACTGAGGGGAGGAGGCCCCAGCACACTCCAACTGCCACCAGAGGGTCCACATCGCCAAGGCGACGTGCGCCAGCCAGGCAGGATTGACCTCACAGCAGAGGGCCCACATCATGAAAGTGTGAGCAACCCAGCCGTTAGGACCTCAGAACAGAAGGCCCACACGCTCATGAGGATGGGAACCTGGCAGGAGCGCCCTCGTACCACTTAGCACGTATCAGAAAATGTGGGAACCCCGTCATTAGGGTCTGACGCCAGAGGGCCTCATCACCGCGGGAAGGAGGCTCCCAGCAGGCTCCAACTGCCACCAGGGTGCCGAAGTCAACAAGGCGGGTTGTGCCAGCCAGGCAGGAGTGACCTCAGAGAAGAGGGCTCACCTCACAGATGTGTGAGGAACCCAACCAGGATCAGAGTCTCACCAGAGGGCCCACATCACCAAGGGGATGGGAACCAGGCAGGAGTGTCCACACACCAGTGGGGCCACATCATCAAAAGATGAGGAACCCATCACATATGGCCTCAAACCTGAGGACATACATCACCATGTGGCTGGGAGTGAGGCAGGTATCTGGAGGGGCACATTTAACTCTAATTTCCCACCAGGAAGAGGAATTAACCAAAGGCTCAGAGTGCCGTGCTGGACCCTGATTATGGCCTGAAGCAAACCTGCAGTTTTGTGGCCAGCTTACAAGGAAGCGAGTTAAGAAAGGAGCTCAGGGGCACTGTAATTCACAAACCTGCAGAGATAAATGACAGCTATTGGCAAAAATATATCGAAGTAAGTCTGCAAAGAGGACTTGAAAACGAGGCAGAATTGCAGGAATCATATTTCAAGAGGTAGATTGGAATTGCATTTAAAGCATATGAAAAGCGGCAGATCTTTGACAGTGATGCACATGGACAAAAAGTGCGTATACATTTTTCCTGAATATATTCAGGAAAAAACGCATATGAACATTTTGGCCAACCAAGCACTCCAGCAATGGAAATCCACACTACAATGAAGTCACATTTCCCATTCGTCAAAAAGGCCATCTGAATAAAGTGTAAAAACCAGAAACACAGGACAGGCCATGGAGAACAGGGAGCCGTGTTATGCTGATGGGCGGGATGTAAATTGCCAACAGACACTCTGGAGATGTTCATGGTGTATCCTGAAACATCTAAAAAACAAAGCTACAGAGCCTAGGGCACTTCCACTTTTGGCCCTATAGCTTAGGAAAATTAAAATCAACAAGACACAGCCAACACAAAATTTAGGGCTGCTGTGTTTACAAGAACCTCGAGTCCAGTACAAATTAAATATCCCAGAAAGAAAAAAATGGATAAAGAAGTTGTGCTACTTACGTACAACGGAATATCACTCAGCAGTGAAATCAATGTCATCAGGCCTGTAGCAGCAAATTGAGTGGATTTAATTATGATGATTCTAAGAGAAATATATCACACAAAGAAAGATAATTATCATAAGATATCACTAATAGAGGGAGTGTAAACTTGGCTACACATAAACTGAATTACAAAACCGAACAGAGTCTCACATTTAGATAAAAACCTTATGCTTGCTTAAGGGGAAAGTTGAGTTGGGCTGCTGTATAAAAACAGATTGAAATTAGCACACATACCATTCCATAAGCCAAATACGTAATAAACAAGACCTACTCTTTGCTCAACGAAATAGACTCATCCATGGTGTATCACCTCACACCTATTAGAATGGGCATCATCAGAAAATCTACAAACAACAAATGCTGGAAACGGTGTGGAGATAAGGAATCCTCTTCCACTATTGTTGGGAACGTAAATTGATACAGTCACTGTGGAGAACATTATGGAGTTTCTTATAAAACTAAGAATAGAATTACCATATGATACAGCAATCCCTCTACTGGGCATATACCCAGACAAAACCATAAATCAAAAAGAGACATTCACCACAATGTTCATTGCATCACTATTTACACTATCCAGGAAATGGAAGCAACCTAAATGCCCACAGACAGACGAATGCATAAAGATGTGGTACATATATAAAATGGAATATTACTAAGCCATAAAAAGGAATGAAATTGGGACATTTGTAGAGACGTTGATGGATCTAGAGACTGTCATACAGAGTGAAGTAAGTCAGAAAGAGAAAAACAAATCTTGTATATTAATGCATATATGTGGAACCTAGAAAAATTGTACAGATGAACCGTTTTGCAAGGCAGAAATAGAGCAATACATGTATACAACAAACGTATGGACAACAAGGGGGGAAAGCTGTTGGGGATGGTGGTGGGAGGAGTTGAGATATTGGGATTGGTATGTATACATTTATATGTATAAAGTAGATAACCAAAAACAACCTGCTGTATAAAAATATAAAATTAAATTCAAAATAAAAAAATAAAATTAAAAAAAGTAAAACAGAAAAATATTCTTCCCTTCACATACATGTATTTATATGAATAAATTATTTCCATGCTTATATCTGTAAATACACAAAAGAGGAATAAAATCTACCTTGAACCAAAAACGAAAAAAAGATAAAAAAGAACAGAACCCACCAGTTACACAGAGGAAAACCGTTTCAGGGCACTTGCTCCAATTGCAAACAATTCTGAAGTTGGTCAGTGGTGGGGAATCATCTCCCATTCAGCCAGCATGCTCCTCGCAACAAGCGTCCTCACTGCAAAGCTGGGGGACCGTGCCGAGGTATCTGTGAGTAAACGTGGGCCGAGCCCCAGGCCAGCTGCTGCTGAAATGTTCCCACCCTTCCAAGGCTAAACACCTGAATATGTACAAGGACTTGAAAACCTAGAGGAAGGGCCATGGAGCCACATGAGGGACAGCATGCCAGCCGACTTGGTGCCTGCAGGCCAGCCAGGATGGTCCTGGCCCTGGGTGCTCTTCTGGAAGCTCTCCATTTCCCTGCCTGAGATACCCCTGCTGTCCCGGCCCCCACTGCTTTCTTCCTTCCTCACCTGTGCCCAGGGAGAAATTCCAGCGGCAGGTGTGGGTGACACATCCTCTTCTTTAGCAGGTAGCATCTTGGCAACTGCTGCAGAAAGTCCAGCAGAGCCCCACTCACACTGGGACACCCACAAAGCCGTGACCTCTCACTCCCTCCCACCAGCCCAGCCCCGAGACTGCTGACAGGGCAGAGAAAATGGCGTCAGGCACAGCTGCAGGGGCTCTTGCTGCCTGGAGCGGTGTTTATATTGATCTCAACCCAGGCACACCTGGGGAGGGCTGGCCGGCACGGTCAGGCTTCCCAAGCCAGCCAATAATCACCCCTCAGGGGCTCACAGTTGCTGAAAATGGAACTTGCTGAATTGGCCAGGTCCAAGGAACAGGTGTGGGCTCCTGAGAGTCAGGATAGACAAGGGGCTGCAGCTCTGGCTTGTTTTCTAATTATATTATCTGGCCCATGAGTGGGAGACAACTTCAAGAAAACCCTCTCCTAATGAGAGGAACCCAGGAGTCAGGGAGAGGAGGGGTGGGTGGTGGTTGGAGACAGAGGCCTGGTGCCCCGGGTGCAGTGGAAGTCTCTGGAAGACCAGGTGGAGGAGGCCGCACAGAGTGATGCCCAGGGTCACAGACCTGTCAGAGCTGCTGTTTGTTAGTTCAAGTCCTGCTCTGAGGTGCTCTGTGTCAGATCTGAGCGACAGGTGAGCTGGGAGTGCTCTGCAATGAGGGCTATGTGCACGGTTCCTGTGTGCCCAGCCCTGCCAAGGTACCTGCAAGGGTAGCTCTGTATCCTGGGAGGGGCCTGACCACGGGAGCCCCATGGACTGCAGAGGACCTGCCCAGGGAATCCCATATCCTGGGAGGGGCCTGAACACGAGAGCCCCGTGGGCTGGGGTGGGGGTAGGGTACCTGCCCAGGTGAGCTCCATATCCTGGGATTGGCCTGACCTCGAGAGCCCCATGGGCTGCTGGAGTCCTGGTAAAGGATGTCAGGACAGTCAGTGAAGCCACTGAGGATATACCTCCAGTAGTTCCTAAATCCTACACCCTGCTGGTCATTCTACCAACCACCAGGACTTGGTATTCTGTATTAGTCTTCACTGATGCCTTCTTTTGTATTCCATTAGTCCCAGAGTCACAAGAAATTTTGGCTTGTGAGTGACAGGACTCAACATACAACTAAAACAATACTTCCAGGCTGTCTTGCCCCAAGGGTTCAAAAATTCCCACACCATCTTTGGGGAAAGCTCAGCTAAAGACCTAAAAGTTCTACCTCTGGAAAAGGAAACACTCCTTCAATATTCAGACGACATTCTGATCGCCAGCCCTACTAAGGAGGCCTCAGAACTACCAAGCCAATAAAGGATAGAAGTTGTCCACGAAAAAGCTCAAGTATCACAGACTACGGTGACCTGCCTGGGCTTCATTCTCACAGAAGGTCGGAGAAGCCCATCCCAGGAAAGGGAAGAAACAATTTACAGCCTTACCCCTTTCTGAAACTAGAAGACAGCTTAGGGGTTCCTGGGGAAGCCAGGGTTTCCTGCCTCTGGATCCCTAACTACAGTCTACTAGCTGGGCCTCTATATGAAACACTGAAAGGAAAAGATGATGATCCTTTTGAATAGAATCCAGAAGTGGCCTTTCAAGAATGGAAAGAGCAGTCAATTCAGACCCTTGCCCTGGAACTCCCTAATTTAGCTAAACCCTTTGACCTTTACATTCCTGGTGAAAGGTGAATCGCCATTGGAGTATTAGTGCAAAAACTGGGACCACTTGAAATGGAACAATGCAAGAATGCCATCCAGGTAGGATAAGCTATGGTCACCAAGGGGCTTGGCCCACCGCCACATCTGGCCAAGATACTGGTGGTATCTGAAAACCTGGAAATCAGCAGCCCAAAAGGCCACCTCCCTTCTAAGGGAAACGGACCCCACGTGGTGATCCTAACCCCCAACCATGCCCTGAAGTTGCAGGGTTTGCTCCGTGGGCACACTGACCTCGATTGAGGAGGCCCTCCAACTCCAACCTCCAGAGAGATAACCGGGGGCAACGGGGCACCATGACGACCCGTGTGACCATCACTTGACCTGGAGTTTCTCTCATAAAACAACAAGAGTGTGTCCCAAAAGAGTAGACTACTGCTTGCAGTACTTACTGTACCCAGAGGGGAGCTAATAATCTTGGCGGGGGAACCGTATATCATGCTGTCACCATAGAAAAGCCTACAGACACCCTGATGATGGTGGCCAATAAGACCGGCTGGACTCCTGTTTACTTCCAAAGGCTCTTGACTCAGTGACCATCATGATCCTTCATCACCACTGACCCTGGACTGTCTGGGAGCTGAGCGGGCAGGATCCTGACACCTGGTGCTGTTTTTACGTTAATTCAGGGGCCTAATGGAAGAAAGCGCAGACTGTTGGTCAGAGCATCTAGGCTGGCAGAAACGGTCAGTCAGAGCATCTAGGCTGGCAGAAACGGTCAGCCTAAGGTGGCCGAACAAATGTGGGGCGGAGTGAAACTGGACCTCACAGCGCCACTGCACATCTCCTTTCTGGACCCTTAAAGGTCATTAGAATCTATAACACTTCCAATACTGGTGCTCAGGTGGACGAGCAGGGAGGCAGGAGGCCTGGGGACAATCAACGTCACCTGGAGGCTGCTGGGGAGAAGTTCTGACCCTCGCCCACGGGTATGAAGCCTCCTAACTCAGCACTCAGCAGTTACAGAAGAAGGGTCTGCACCCGCAGCACTCCAAGAATGAGGAAAGGGACAAAAGGCAGAAGAGAAGTTTGTCCCAGGCAAAGCCCCTTAAAAATGCCTGGGAGATAAAAATAGAATCTGGGCAATAAAATAAAGTCTAACCATTTTTATCCTTTGTGCTTTGTCTAATTTCAGGTGCTCCTAGTGTCCCGCATACAGAGGTTCCACACCTGGCACTTCAGACCAGATTTCCTAGAGCAGAATGGCTCGATGACACTTCAGCTCCTGGGGCCCAGTTCAGACTCCGTGACATAGAGCCTGAGCTGCAGCCAACCAGGTCCTCGAGAGCTCAGCCCCCTCCCTCCCAGTGACTCTGACAGGATCTCTACACAGCAGCCCAGCCCACAGCCCACAGGGTAGCACCTCTCCATTCTCTGATCAAAATATAAAGTTTCCTTTGCTTTTGAACCAAACTCAGTCTCGATCTATTGGCTCCAATGACACTGGGCAGGGGGACACTTGTTGGCGTCCACTCTGGAGGATCAGTAACAGAAATTGAGAACATTGTAACTTCAATGAACAGATGTGTGAGCCAAACTGTAATTAACATAGAACAGTGTATAAGGCTCGGGTAAAATAAGATGTTTCTAACACTTCCATTTGATATTTCCATCACTTTCTTATAAGCAAGTTCAGTGAAAAGGTTTGTCTTCTTTGTCAGGTCAATATTAGAGAAACAAAGTGATTTCTTTCCAAGGATGTACATCTAATAATCTTGGTTAAAGCTTCAATCTTGTTTTAAATGCTTTTGCATTGAAAATGATACCTCTCTTTCAGCTCCCCCATTTCTGAGAAGCATAAAATCTTATAATTTATTATTACCAAAGGGAAATGGTAGGAGGAGGGATAAATTAACAGTTTGGGATTAACACATACACACTGCTATGTATGAAATCATCAGCAAGGAACTACTGTATAGCACAGGGAACTACACTCAATATTTTGCAATAACCTATAAGGGGAAATGATCTGAAAAAGAATAGATATTTTTATTGACATCATCCATCAATGACAGTAAAAATGGAATCTAAGGGAAGACAGTGGTGAGTGCTTCTGACCCTGAAGACTTCAATCATCTAAAGTTTGGACTCTGCCTACTTCCCAAGGCCCTTAATGAACATATGTGTAGCCGTAGCTTAAAAAATTCCCCAGTTTGGGTTGCGGAGAGACACTGATATTTAAAATCCCCTGGTGTTCTCCTCACATGAATGGGACCCTTCCTACACCTAAAACATGCCTGTCACACCCAGAGGATGGTATACCGTCTGATCGGGAAAAGTTTGGAAAAGGCATCTCATCTCCTCATCTCTTGGTGCTAGGGTTCACCACTCCAGCGTCTTTACTAACAGTCTCCCCACTTGGAGATGTCAGCACTGTCAACATCCTGTTGCATACAGTTTGGAATTTGTCCAGAGGATGAAGCAGAAGGAGGAGGAACAATGAGAGACAAGTCCTAGGTGTTCGGACAGGCACATGCCACTCTAATTTCCAATCAGGAAGACGAATTGACCAAAGGCTAGGGTTGCCCATGGAAACAGAATAGGGCTTGAGGAATCCTGATGCTTTGTGGCCAGTTCCCATAAACACAAGTTGGAAAATGGAACTCAGGGGCACTAAAATTCACAAAACTGCAGAAATGAAAATATCTATCACTGAAAAATGTCTTGAGGAAAGTCAGAGAAAAGGACTTGTAAGCAACGGAGAATGGCAGGAAAGGGATTGGAAGAGGTAGAAAGGACTCGCCATTAAGCACAAGAAAAGGGGCTGAACATTGCCAACATTGCAGTTGGCCAAAAAGGGTGTATGCGTCTTTTTCTGTATATATTCAAGAAAAGGGCATACACTTTTTTAGCCAACCAAACAGGTGGGCACTGGAAATCAATACTACAAAACATATCACTTTGCATCACTCAGAAGAGCCGTCCTCATAAACTGTAAACACCAGAAATGCAGGACAGGGCAAGGAGAAAAGGGAGCCCTGTGAGTCTTATAGTGGAAATGTATATTGCCAACGGTCACTCTGGATAAGTCTATTGTGTTTACTAAAGCATCTAAAAAATGAGCTACCGAGCACAGGGCACTTGCACTCATGGACGTATATCTTGGGAAAAACAAAAATCGAGAGGACACAGGCACCCCAATGTTTACCACCTCTCTGTTTAAAAGATCCTCGACTAGGATATAACTTAAAGTATCTGCAGAGAAAAAACGGACAGAGATGTGGTGCTTATGTAGAGTGGAATATTACTCAGCCTGGAAATCAATGAAATACGGCCAGTTATAACAACTCAAGAGGAGTTACGTGTGATCATTCGAAGTCACATAATTCAAAAAGAAAAAGACATAAGATATCACTAATACATGGAATGTTAACATGGCTACACATGAACTGAATTACAAAAGAGAAGAGGGTTTCAAATTAAGAAAACCAACTTATGCTTCCTTAAGGGGAAAGGTGAGTTGGGGTGCTGCATAAAACCAGAGGCTGAAATTAGCACAGATACCATTCCATAAGCCAAATATGTAATAGTCAAGACCTACTCCTTGCTCAACGAAATGGACTCCACACGCCATATTCAATGCCTAAGAATATACCGGATTAGTAAGAATCTTAAAACCCATGGACTTATATGTCTCCGTAACAGAATCAAGCGCGTGTACAGGGGCATAAACGAAGCAGTGAAAATCCGATAAATCCCATTATTAAAATAAATTTCAAAAACAAAACACAATGACAGTGAAATAGGAAGCAATTCTTAAATAATTCACTCAGGGCATGTGATGCAACCTGGATTTACCACATCTACACCCAGAGCTGGTTGAGACATAAGGCTGGACACTTCAGGCTGATAGCATTGGTGAGTTTCGGTGAACAAATGCAGATCCTTTGAAGTCACACTGCATGGTACCCAATCCAAGGGTCCCAACTCTCCAGGTTCAAGGGATTCTTTCTTCAGCTAAAACATGCATGGGAAACGGCGAGTATGGTCCACCGTGTGATTAGGAAACGATTTAAAATGCATCTCAGTTTTCGTATCCTGGTCCTCGGGTTCACCATTCCAGACGGTTTACTAACACTCTCCCCGTTTGGAGAGTCAGTGCCTTTAACCTCCTGTTTGGCACAACTTGCAATTTCTGCGCAAGATGAACAGGAATAGGGAGAACCAATGAGAGACTAGCTATAGGTGTCTGCACGGACAAATGTAAGGCTCATTTCCCACCAGGAAGAGGAATTAACCAAAGGCTCAGCATGCCGTGCCGGAAACAGATTAGGGCCTGAAGCAATCCTGCGGTTTTGTGCCCAGCTCACAAGAAAGCGAGTTGAAGAAAGGAGCTCAGGGGCACTGTAATTCACAAACCTGCAGAGTTATAAATGACAGCTATCCTCCAAAAATATATTGAAGTAAGCCTGCGAAGGGGACTTGAAAGTGGGACAGAATTTCAGGAAAACGATTGCAGGGGGTAGACTGGAATTTCCCAGAAAGCATAGGAAAAGAGGCAGAACGTCGACAATGGTGCACTTGGCCAAAAAGTGCGTATGCATTTTTTCCTGAATATATTCAGGAAAAAACGCATACGCCCTTTTTCGCAAACCAAGCAAGCCTGTAAAGGAAATCTGCACTACAATGAAGTCTAACTGCCCCCTGGGCAAAAGGGCCATCTGAAAAAACTGTAAAATCCAGAAAGGTAGGACAGGATATGGAGAACAGGGAGCCTTGTTATGCTGATTGGCAGGATGTAAATTGCCAACAGCCATCCTGGAGAAGTGTATGGTGTTTCCTGAAACCCATAAGAAACAAAGCAACACAGCCTATGGCACTTCCACTTATGGTCCCAAAGATTACGGAAATTAAAATCAAAAACAGAGAGCCACCCCAAAGTTTGAGACGGCTGTGTTCCCAAGAAGCTCGTCTACAGTACCAGGTAAATATCCCAGAAAGCAAAAAATGGATAAATAATTTGTGGCACGTACGTACAATGCAATATCACTCAGCAATGAAATCTGTGTCATCAGGCCCGTAGCGGCATAGTCAGTGGATGCAGATACGGTGATTCTACGTGAACTACGTCACACAGAAAAAGAAACATCATAAGATATCACTAATACACGGAATGAAAACTTGACTACACATGAACTGAATTACAAAACAGAACAGGGTCTCAAATTTAGAAAACCAACTAGTGCTTGCTTATGGGGAAAGGTGCGTTGGGGTGCTGCATAAAACCAGAGACTGAAATTAGCACAGATAACTTTCCATAAGCCAAATATGTAATAGACAAGACCTACTCCTTGCTCAACGAAATGGACCCAACACCACATATTCAACGCCTAGGAATATACCTGACTAGGAAGAATCTTAAAACCCATGGATATATATGTCTCCGTAAGAGAATCAAGCGTGTGTACAGCGGCCGAAACGCAGCAGTGAAAATCCGATAAATCCCATTATCAAAATAAATTTCGAAAACAAAACACAAAGACAGTGAAATAGAGAGCAATTCTTAAATAATTCACTCAGGGCATGTGATGCAACCGGGATTGACCACATCTACACCCAGAGCTGGTTGAGACATAAGGCTGGACACTTCAGGCTGATAGCATTGGTGAGTTTCGGTGAGCAAATGCAGACCCTTTGAAGTCATACTGCATGGTACCTATTCCATGGGTCCCAACTCTTCAGGTTCAAGGGATTCTTCCTCCAGCTAAAACATGCATGGGAATCCCACAGTATGGTCCACCGTGTGATTGGGAAACGATTTAAAATGCATCTCAGTTTTCGTATCCTGGTCCTCGGGTTCACCATTCCAGATGCTTTACTAACACTCTCCCTGATTGGAGAGTCAGTGCCTTTAACCTCCTGTTTGGCACAGCTTGCAATTTCTGTGCAATATGAACAGGAATAGGGAGAACCAATGAGAGACTAGCTGTAGGTGTCTGCACGGGCAAATGAAACGCTCATTGCCGACCAGGAAGAGGAATTAAACAAAGGCTCAGTGTGCCCTGCCGGAAACAGATTAGGGCCTGAAGCAATCCTGCGGTTTTGTGCCCAGCTCACAAGAAAGCGAGTTGAAGAAAGGAGCTCAGGGGCACTGTAATTCACAAACCTGCAGAGTTATAAATGACAGCATTCCTCCAAAAATATATTGCAGTAAGCCTGCAAAGGGGACTTGAAAGCGGGGCAGAATTTCAGGAAAACTATTGCAGGGGGTAGACTGGAATTGCCCTGAAAGCATAGGAAAAGTGGCACAACGTCGACAATGATGCACTTGGCCAAAAAGTGCGTATGCGTTTTTTCCTGAATATATTCAGGAAAAGACGCATACGCACTTTTTGGCCAACCAAGCAAGCCTGTAAAGGAAATCTGCACTACAATGAAGTCTCACTGCCCCCCGGGCAAAAGGGCCATCTGAAAAAAGTGTAAAATCCAGAAATGTAGGACAGGATATGGAGAACAGGGAGCCTTGTTATGCTGATTGGCAGGATGTAAATTGCCGTCAGCCACCCTGGAGAAGTGTATGGTGTTTCCTGAAACACGTAAGAAACAAAGCAACACAGCCTATGGCACTTCCACTTATGGACCTATAACTTTCGGAAATTAAAATCAAAAACAGACAGCCACCCCAATATTTGGGATGGCTGTGTTCACAAGAAGCTCGTCTACAGTATCAGGTAAATATCCCAGAAAGCAAAAAATGGATAAAGAAGTTGTGGCACGTACGTACAATGCAATATCACTCAGCAATGAAATCTGTGTTATCAGGCCCGTAGCGGCATAGTGAGTGGATGCAGGTACGGTGATTCTACGTGAACTACGATACACAGAAAAAGAAACATCATAAGATATCACTAATACACGGAATGTAAACTTGACTACACATGAACTGAATTACAAAACAGAACAGGGTCTCAAATTTAGAAAACCAACTAGTGCTTGCTTATGGGAATAGTTGCCTTGGGGTGCTGCATAAAACCAGAGACTGAAATTAGCACAGATAACTTTCCATAAGCCAAATATGTAATAGACAAGACCTACTCCTTGCTCAACGAAATGGACCCAACACCACATATTCAACGCCTAGGAATATACCTGACTAGGAAGAATCTTAAAACCCATGGATATATATGTCTCCGTAAGAGAATCAAGCGTGTGTACAGCGGCCGAAACGCAGCAGTGAAAATCCGATAAATCCCATTATCAAAATAAATTTCGAAAACAAAACACAAAGACAGTGAAATAGAGAGCAATTCTTAAATAATTCACTCAGGGCATGTGATGCAACCGGGATTGACCACATCTACACCCAGAGCTGGTTGAGCCATAAGGCTGGACACTTCAGGCTGATAGCATTGGTGAGTTTCGGTGAGCAAATGCAGACCCTTTGAAGTCATACTGCATGGTACCTATTCCATGGGCCCCAACTCTTCAGGTTCAAGGGATTCTTCCTCCAGCTAAAACATGCATGGGAATCCCACAGTATGGTCCACCGTGTGATTGGGAAACGATTTAAAATGCATCTCAGTTTTCGTATTCTGGTCCTCGGGTTCACCATTCCAGATGCTTTACTAACACTCTC
Organism: Phocoena phocoena; assembly: GCF_963924675.1. Taxonomy (NCBI): domain Eukaryota; kingdom Metazoa; phylum Chordata; class Mammalia; order Artiodactyla; family Phocoenidae; genus Phocoena; species Phocoena phocoena. The sequence goes on from NW_027077454.1 coordinate 119,011, forward strand.
CCTGATTGGAGAGTCAGTGCCTTTAACCTCCTGTTTGGCACAGCTTGCAATTTCTGTGCAATATGAACAGGAATAGGGAGAACCAATGAGAGCCTAGCTGTAGGTGTCTGCACGGGCAAATGTAATGCTCATTGCCCACCAGGAAGAGGAATTAAACAAAGGCTCAGCGTGCCCTGCTGAAAACAGATTAGGGCCTGAAGCAATCCTGCGGTTTTGTGCCCAGCTCACAAGAAAGCGAGTTGAAGAAAGGAGCTCAGGGGCACTGTAATTCACAAACCTGCAGAGTTATAAATGACAGCTATCCTCCAAAAATATATTGAAGTAAGCCTGCGAAGGGGACTTGAAAGCGGGGCAGAATTTCAGGAAAACGATTGCAGGGGGTAGACAGGAATTGCCCTGAAAGCATAGGAAAAGAGGCATAACGTCGACAATGATGCACTTGGCCAAAAAGGGCGTATGCGTTTTTTCCTGAATATATTCAGGAAAAAACACATACGCCCTTTTTGGCCAACCAAGCAAGTCTGTAAAGGAAATCTGCACTACAATGAAGTCTCACTGCCCCCCGGGCAAAAGGGCCATCTGAAAAAAGTGTAAAATCCAGAAAGGTAGGACAGGATATGGAGAACAGGGAGCCTTGTTATGCTGATTGGCAGGATGTAAATTGCCAGCAGCCACCCTGGAGAAGTGTATGGTGTTTCCTGAAACACGTAAGAAACAAAGCAACACAGCCTATGGCACTTCCACTTATGGTCCTATAGCTTACGGAAATTAAAATCAAAAACAGACAGCCACCCCAATATTTGGGACGGCTGTGTTCACAAGAAGCTCGTCTACAGTATCAGGTAAATATCCCAGAAGGCAAAAAATGGATAAAGAAGTTGTGGCACGTACGTGCAATGCAGTATCACTCAGCAATGAAATCTGTGTCATCAGGCCCGTAGCGGCATAGTGAGAGGATGCAGATACGGTGATTCTACATGAACTACGTCACACAGAAAAAGAAACATCATAAGATATCACTAATACACGGAATGTAAACTTGACTACACATGAACTGAATTACAAAACAGAACAGGGTCTCAAATTTAAAAAACCAACTAGTGCTTGCTTATGGGGAAAGGTGCCTTGGGGTGCTGCATAAAACCAGAGACTGAAATTAGCACAGATAACATTCCATAAGCCAAATATGTAATAGACAAGACCTACTCCTTGCTCAACGAAATGGACTCAACACCACATATTCAACGCCTAGGAATATACCTGACTAGGAAGAATCTTAAAACCCATGGATATATATGTCTCCGTAAGAGAATCAAGCGTGTGTACAGCGGCCGAAACGCAGCAGTGAAAATCCGATAAATCCCATTATCAATATAAATTTCGAAACAAAACACAAAGACAGTGAAATAGAGAGCAATTCTTAAATAATTCACTCAGGGAATGTGATGCAACCGGGATTGACCACATCTACACCCAGAGCTGGTGGACACATAAGGCTGGACACTTCAGGCTGATAGCATTGGTGAGTTTCAGTGAGCAAATGCAGACCCTTTGAAGTCATACTGCATGGTACCTATTCCATGGGTCCCAACTCTTAAGGTTCAAGGGATTCTTCCTCCAGCTAAAACATGCATGGGAAACCCACAGTATGGTCCACCGTGTGATTGGGAAACGATTTACAATGCATCTCAGTTTTCGTATCCTGGTCCTCGGGTTCACCATTCCAGATGCTTTACTAACACTCTCCCTGCTTGGAGAGTCAGTGCCTTTAAACTCCTGTTTGGCACAGCTTGCAATTTCTGTGCAAGATGAACATGAATAGGGAGAACCAATGAGAGACTAGCTGTAGGTGTCTGAACGGGCAAATGTAACGCTCATTTCCCACCAGGAAGAGGAATTAACCAAAGGCTCAGCATGCCCTGCCTGAAGCAGATTAGGGCCTGAAGCAATCCTGCGGGTTTGTGCCCAGCTCACAAAAAAGCGAGTTGAAGAAAGGACCTCAGGGGCACAGTAATTCACAAACCTGCAGAGTTATAAATGACAGCTATCCTCCAAAAATATATTGAACTAAGCCTGTGAAGGGGACTTGAAAGCGGGGCAGAATTTCAGGAAAACGATTGCAGGGGGTAGACTGGAATTGCCCTGAAAGCATAGGAAAAGAGGCAGAACGTCGACAATGATGCACTTGGCCAAAAAGGGCGTATAAGTTTTTTCCTGAATGTATTCAGGAAAAAACGCATACGCCCTTTTTGGCCAACCAAGCAAGACTGTATAGGAAATCTGCACTACAATGAAGTCTCACTGCCCCCCGGGCAAAATGGCCATCTGAAAAAAGTGTAAAATCCAGAAAGATAGGACAGGATATGGAGAACAGGGAGCCTTGTTATGCTGATTGGCAGGATGTAAATTGCCAACAGCCACCCTGGAGAAGTGTATGGTGTTTCCTGAAACACGTAAGAAATAAAGCAACACAGCCTATGGCAATTGCACTTATGGTCCTATTCCTTAGGGAAATTAAAATCAAAAACATCGAGCCACCCCAAAGTTTGGGACGGCTGTGTTCCCAAGAAGCTCGTCTACAGTACCAGGTAAATATCCCAGAAAGCAAAAAATGGATAAAGAAGTTGTGGCACGTACGTGCAATGCAGTATCACTCAGCAATGAAATCTGTGTCATCAGGCCCGTAGCGGCATAGTGAGTGGATGCAGGTACGGTGATTCTACGTGAACTACGTCACACAGAAAAAGAAACATCATAAGATATCACTAATGCACGGAATGTAAACTTGACTACACATGAACTGAATTACAAAACAGAACAGGGTCTCAAATTTAGAAAACCAACTAGTGCATGCTTATGGGGAAAGGTGCGTTGGGGTGCTGCATAAAACCAGAGACTGAAATTAGCACAGATAACATTCCATAAGCCAAATATGTAATAGACAAGGCCTACTCCTTGCTCAACGAAATGGACTCAACACCACATATTCAACGCCTAGGAATATACCTGACTAGGAAGAATCTTAAAACCCATGGATATATATGTCTCCGTAAGAGAATCAAGCATGTGTACAGCGGCCGAAACACAGCAGTGAAAATCCGATAAATCCCATTATCAAAATAAATTTCGAAACAAAACACAAAGACAGTGAAATAGAGAGCAATTCTTAAATAATTCACTCAGGGAATGTGATGCAACCGGGATTGACCACATCTACACCCAGAGCTGGTGGACACATAAGGCTGGACACTTCAGGCTGATAGCATTGGTGAGTTTCCGTGAGCAAATGCAGACCCTTTGAAGTCATACTGCCTGGTACCCATTCCATGGGTCCCACCTCTCCAGGTTCAAGGGATTCTTCCTCCAGCTAAAACATGCATGGGAAACCCAGAGTATCGTCCACCGTGTGATTGGGAAACGATTTAAAATGCATCTCAGTTTTCGTATCCTGGTCCTCGGGTTCACCATTCCAGATGCTTTACTAACACTCTCCCCGCTTAGAGAGTCAGTGCCTTTAACCTCCTCTTTGGCACAGCTTGCAATTTCTGTGCAAGATGAACAGGAATAGGGAGAACCAATGAGAGACTAGCTGTAGGTGTCTGCACAGGCAAATGTAACGCTCATTGCCCACCAGGAAGAGGAATTAAACAAAGGCCCAGTGTGCCCTGCCGGAAACAGATTAGGGCCTGAAGCAATCCTGCGGTTTTGTGCCCAGCTCACAAGAAAGCGAGTTGAAGAAAGGAGCTCAGGGGCACTGTAATTCACAAACCTTCAGAGTTATAAATGACAGCTATCTTCCAAAAAATATATTGAAGTAAGCCTGCGTAGGGGACTTGAAAGCGGGGCAGAATTTCAGGAAAACGATTGCAGGGGGTAGACTGGAATTGCCCTGAAAGCATAGGAAAAGAGGCACAACGTCGACAATGATGCACTTGGCCAAAAAGGGCGTATGCGTTTTTTCCTGAATATATTCAGGAAAAAACGCATACGCCCTTTTTGGCCAACCAAGCAACCCTGTAAAGGAAATCTGAACTACAATGAAGTCTCACTGCCCCCCGGGCAAGAGGGCCATCTGAGAAAAGTGTAAAATCCAGAAAGGTAGGACAGGATATGGAGAACAGGGAGCCTTGTTATGCTGATTGGCAGGATGTAAATTGCCAACAGCCACCCTGGAGAAGTGTATGGTGTTTCCTGAAACACATAAGAAATAAAGCAACACAGCCTATGGCAATTGCACTTATGGTCCTATTCCTTAGGGAAATTAAAATCAAAAACAGAGAGTCACCCCAAAGTTTGGGACGGCTGTGTTCCCAAGAAGCTCGTCTACAGTACCAGGTTAATATCCCAGAAAGCAAAAAATGGATAAAGAAGTTGTGGCACGTACGTGCAATGCAATATCACTGAGCAATGAAATCTGTGTCATCAGGCCCGTAGCGGCATAGTGAGTGGATGCAGGTACGGTGATTCTACGTGAACTACGTCACACAGAAAAAGAAACATCATAAGATATCACTAATACAAGGAATGTAAACTTGACTACACATGAACTGAATTACAAAACAGAACAGGGTCTCAAATTTAGAAAACCAACTACTGCTTGCTTATGCGGAAAGGTGCCTTGGGGTGCTGCATAAAACCAGAGACTGAAATTAGCACAGATAACATTCCATAAGCCAAATATGTAATAGACAAGACCTACTCCTTGCTCAACGAAATGGACTCAACACCACATATTCAACGCCTAGGAATATACCTGACTAGGAAGAATCTTAAAACCCATGGATATATATGTCTCCGTAAGAGAATCAAGCGTGTGTACAGCGGCCGAAACGCAGCAGTGAAAATCCGATAAATCCCATTATCAAAATAAATTTCGAAAACAAAACACAAAGACAGTGAAATCGAGAGCAATTCTTAACTAATTCACACAGGGCATGTGATGCAACCGGGATTGACCACATCTACACCCAGAGCTGGTTGAGACATAAGGCTGGACACTTCAGCCTGATAGCATTGGTGAGTTTCGGTGAGCAAATGCAGACCCTTTGAAGTCATACTGCATGGTACCCATTCCAAGGGTCCCAACTCTCCAGGTTCAAGGCATTCTTCCTCCAGCTAAAACATGCATGGGAAACCCACAGTATGGTCCACCGTGTGATTGGGAAACGATTTAAAATGCATCTCAGTTTTCGTATCCTGGTCCTCGGGTTCACCATTCCAGATGCTTTACTAACTCTCTCCCTGCTTGGAGAGTCAGTGCCTTTAACCTCCTGTTTGGCACAGCTTGCAATTTCTGTGCAACATGAAAAGGAATAGGGAGAACCAATGAGAGACTAGCTGTAGGTGTCTGCACGGGCAAACGTAACGCTCATTTCCCACCAGGAAGAGGAATTAACCAAAGGCTCAGCATGCCCTGCCGGAAACCGATTAGGGCCTGAAGCAATCCTGCGGTTTTGTGCCCAGCTCACAATAAAGCGAGTTGAAGAAAGGAGCTAAGTGGCACTGTAATTCACAAACCTGCAGAGTTATAAATGACAGCTATCCTCCAAAAATATATTGAAGTAAGCCTGCGAAGGGGACCTGAAAGCGGGGAAGAATTTCAGGAAAACGATTGCAGGGGGTAGACTGGAATTGCCCTGAAAGCATAGGAAAAGAGGCAGAACGTCGACAATGATGCACTTGGCCAAAAAGGGCGTATGCGTTTTTTCCTGAATATATTCAGGAAAAAACGCATACGCCCTTTTTGGCCAACCAAGCAAGCCTGTAAATGAAATCTGCACCACAATGAAGTCTCACTGCCCCCCGGGCAAAAGGGCCATCTGAAAAAAGTGTAAAATCCAGAAATGTAGGACAGGATATGGAGAACAGGGAGCCTTGTCATGCTGATTGGCAGGATGTAAATTGCCAGCAGCCACCCTGGAGAAGTGTATGGTGTTTCCTGAAACACGTAAGAAACAAAGCAACACAGCCTATGGCACTTCCACTTATGGTCCTATAGCTTACGGAAATTAAAATCAAAAACAGACAGCCACCCCAATATTTGGGACGGCTGTGTTCACAAGAAGCTCGTCTACAGTATCAGGTAAATATCCCAGAAAGCAAAAAATGGATAAAGAAGTTGTGGCACGTACGTGCAATGCAATATCACTCAGCAATGAAATCTGTGTCATCAGGCCCATAGCGGCATAGTGAGTGGATGCAGGTACGGTGATTCTACGTGAACTACGTCACACAGAAAAAGAAACATCATAAGATATCACTAATACACGGAATGTAAACTTGACTACACATGAACTGAATTACAAAACAGAACAGGGTCTCAAATTTAGAAAACCAACTAGTGCTTGCTTATGGGGAAAGGTGCGTTGGGGTGCTGCATAAAACCAGAGACTGAAATTAGCACAGATAACATTCCATAAGCCAAATATGTAATAGACAAGACCTACTCCTTGCTCAACGAAATGGACTCAACACCACATATTCAACGCCTAGGAATATACCTGACTAGGAAGAATCTTAAAACCCATGGATATATATATCTCCGTAAGAGAATCAAGCGTGTGTACAGCGGCGGAAATGCAGCACTGAAAATCCGATAAAGACCATTATCAAAATAAATTTCGAAAACAAAACACAAAGACAGTGAAATAGAGAGCAATTCTTAAATAATTCACTCAGGGCATGTGATGCAACCGGGATTGACCACATCTACACCCAGAGCTGGTTGAGACATAAGGCTGGACACTTCTGGCTGATAGCACTGGTGAGTTTCGGTGAGGAAATGCAGACCCTTTGAAGTCATACTGCATGGGACCCATTCCATGGGTCCCAACTCTCCAGGTTCAAGGCATTCTTCCTCCAGCTAAAACATGCATGGGAAACCCAGAGTATCGTCCACCGTGTGATTGGGAAACGATTTAAAATGCATCTCAGTTTTCGTATCCTGGTCCTCGGGTTCACCATTCCAGATGCTTTACTAACACTCTCCCCGCTTGGAGAGTCAGTGCCTTTAACCTCCTGTTTGGCAAAGCTTGCAATTTCTGTGCAAGATGAACAGGAATAGGGAGAACCAATGAGAGACTAGCTGTAGGTGTCTGCACGGGCAAATGTAACGCTCATTGCCCACCAGGAAGAGGAATTAAACAAAGGCTCAGCGTGCCCTGCTGAAAACAGATTAGGGCCTGAAGCAATCCTTTGGTTTTGTGTCCAGCTCACAAGAAAGCGAGTTGAAGAAAGGAGCTCAGGGGCACTGTAATTCACAAACCTGCAGGTTATAAATGACAGCTCTCCTCCAAAAATATATTGAAGTAAGCCTGCGAAGGGGACTTGAAAGCGGGGCAGAATTTCAGGAAAACGATTGCAGGGGGTAGACTGGAATTGCCCTGAAAGCATAGGAAAAGAGGCAGAACATCGACAATGATGCACTTGGCCAAAAAGGGCGCATGCGTTTTCTCCTGAATATATTCAGGAAAAAACGCATACGCCCTTTTTGGCCAACCAAGCAAGCCTGTAAAGGAAATCTGCACTACAATGAAGTCTCACTGCCCCCCGGGCAAAATGGCCATCTGAAAAAAGTGTAAAATCCAGAAAGATAGGACAGGATATGGAGAACAGGGAGCCTTGTTATGCTGATTGGCAGGATGTAAATTGCCAACAGCCACCCTGGAGAAGTGTATGGTGTTTCCTGAAACACGTAAGAAATAAAGCAACACAGCCTATGGCAATTGCACTTATGGTCCTATTCCTTAGGGAAATTAAAATCAAAAACAGAGAGCCACCCCAAAGTTTGGGACGGCTGTGTTCCCAAGAAGCTCGTCTACAGTACCAGGTAAATATCCCAGAAAGCAAAAAATGGATAAAGAAGTTGTGGCACGTACGTGCAATGCAGTATCACTCAGCAATGAAATCTGTGTCATCAGGCCCGTAGCGGCATAGTGAGTGGATGCAGGTACGGTGATTCTACGTGAACTACGTCACACAGAAAAAGAAACATCATAAGATATCACTAATGCACGGAATGTAAACTTGACTACACATGAACTGAATTACAAAACAGAACAGGGTCTCAAATTTAGAAAACCAACTAGTGCTTGCTTATGGGGAAAGGTGCGTTGGGGTGCTGCATAAAACCAGAGACTGAAATTAGCACAGATAACATTCCATAAGCCAAATATGTAATAGACAAGGCCTACTCCTTGCTCAACGAAATGGACTCAACACCACATATTCAACGCCTAGGAATATACCTGACTAGGAAGAATCTTAAAACCCATGGATATATATGTCTCCGTAAGAGAATCAAGCGTGTGTACAGCGGCCGAAACGCAGCAGTGAAAATCCGATAAATCCCATTATCAAAATAAATTTCGAAACAAAACACAAAGACAGTGAAATAGAGAGCAATTCTTAAATAATTCACTCAGGGAATGTGATGCAACCGGGATTGACCACATCTACACCCAGAGCTGGTGGACACATAAGGCTGGACACTTCAGGCTGATAGCATTGGTGAGTTTCCGTGAGCAAATGCAGACCCTTTGAAGTCATACTGCATGGTACCCATTCCATGGGTCCCACCTCTCCAGGTTCAAGGGATTCTTCCTCCAGCTAAAACATGCATGGGAAACCCAGAGTATCGTCCACCGTGTGATTGGGAAACGATTTAAAATGCATCTCAGTTTTCGTATCCTGGTCCTCGGGTTCACCATTCCAGATGCTTTACTAACACTCTCCCCGCTTAGAGAGTCAGTGCCTTTAACCTCCTCTTTGGCACAGCTTGCAATTTCTGTGCAAGATGAACAGGAATAGGGAGAACCAATGAGAGACTAGCTGTAGGTGTCTGCACAGGCAAATGTAACGCTCATTGCCCACCAGGAAGAGGAATTAAACAAAGGCCCAGTGTGCCCTGCCGGAAACAGATTAGGGCCTGAAGCAATCCTTCGGTTTTGTGCCCAGCTCACAAGAAAGCGAGTTGAAGAAAGGAGCTCAGGGGCACTGTAATTCACAAACCTTCAGAGTTATAAATGACAGCTATCTTCCAAAAAATATATTGAAGTAAGCCTGCGTAGGGGACTTGAAAGCGGGGCAGAATTTCAGGAAAACGATTGCAGGGGGTAGACTGGAATTGCCCTGAAAGCATAGGAAAAGAGGCACAACGTCGACAATGATGCACTTGGCCAAAAAGGGCGTATGCGTTTTTTCCTGAATATATTCAGGAAAAAACGCATACGCCCTTTTTGGCCAACCAAGCAACCCTGTAAAGGAAATCTGAACTACAATGAAGTCTCACTGCCCCCCGGGCAAGAGGGCCATCTGAGAAAAGTGTAAAATCCAGAAAGGTAGGACAGGATATGGAGAACAGGGAGCCTTGTTATGCTGATTGGCAGGATGTAAATTGCCAACAGCCACCCTGGAGAAGTGTATGGTGTTTCCTGAAACACATAAGAAATAAAGCAACACAGCCTATGGCAATTGCACTTATGGTCCTATTCCTTAGGGAAATTAAAATCAAAAACAGAGAGTCACCCCAAAGTTTGGGACGGCTGTGTTCCCAAGAAGCTCGTCTACAGTACCAGGTTAATATCCCAGAAAGCAAAAAATGGATAAAGAAGTTGTGGCACGTACGTGCAATGCAATATCACTGAGCAATGAAATCTGTGTCATCAGGCCCGTAGCGGCATAGTGAGTGGATGCAGGTACGGTGATTCTACGTGAACTACGTCACACAGAAAAAGAAACATCATAAGATATCACTAATACAAGGAATGTAAACTTGACTACACATGAACTGAATTACAAAACAGAACAGGGTCTCAAATTTAGAAAACCAACTACTGCTTGCTTATGCGGAAAGGTGCCTTGGGGTGCTGCATAAAACCAGAGACTGAAATTAGCACAGATAACATTCCATAAGCCAAATATGTAATAGACAAGACCTACTCCTTGCTCAACGAAATGGACTCAACACCACATATTCAACGCCTAGGAATATACCTGACTAGGAAGAATCTTAAAACCCATGGATATATATGTCTCCGTAAGAGAATCAAGCGTGTGTACAGCGGCCGAAACGCAGCAGTGAAAATCCGATAAATCCCATTATCAAAATAAATTTCGAAAACAAAACACAAAGACAGTGAAATCGAGAGCAATTCTTAACTAATTCACACAGGGCATGTGATGCAACCGGGATTGACCACATCTACACCCAGAGCTGGTTGAGACATAAGGCTGGACACTTCAGCCTGATAGCATTGGTGAGTTTCGGTGAGCAAATGCAGACCCTTTGAAGTCATACTGCATGGTACCCATTCCAAGGGTCCCAACTCTCCAGGTTCAAGGCATTCTTCCTCCAGCTAAAACATGCATGGGAAACCCACAGTATGGTCCACCGTGTGATTGGGAAACGATTTAAAATGCATCTCAGTTTTCGTATCCTGGTCCTCGGGTTCACCATTCCAGATGCTTTACTAACTCTCTCCCTGCTTGGAGAGTCAGTGCCTTTAACCTCCTGTTTGGCACAGCTTGCAATTTCTGTGCAACATGAAAAGGAATAGGGAGAACCAATGAGAGACTAGCTGTAGGTGTCTGCACGGGCAAACGTAACGCTCATTTCCCACCAGGAAGAGGAATTAACCAAAGGCTCAGCATGCCCTGCCGGAAACCGATTAGGGCCTGAAGCAATCCTGCGGTTTTGTGCCCAGCTCACAATAAAGCGAGTTGAAGAAAGGAGCTAAGTGGCACTGTAATTCACAAACCTGCAGAGTTATAAATGACAGCTATCCTCCAAAAATATATTGAAGTAAGCCTGCGAAGGGGACCTGAAAGCGGGGAAGAATTTCAGGAAAACGATTGCAGGGGGTAGACTGGAATTGCCCTGAAAGCATAGGAAAAGAGGCAGAACGTCGACAATGATGCACTTGGCCAAAAAGGGCGTATGCGTTTTTTCCTGAATATATTCAGGAAAAAACGCATACGCACTTTTTGGCCA